>NC_089793.1:56629547-56659547 GCF_040412425.1 Macrobrachium rosenbergii
CAGCCGGAAAGCAAGAGGAGAAAGAAAAATTTAAGGAACTAGAAAAAGCCAGAATTTCATATAATCATTCTATCCCGGATAATTGGAAAGACTCGTTGCGACAAGAAATTTATGGAAAACTTCGTAGGTCTACAGATGCCCTAACAAGAAAACTCGACAGAAAACTAAAAAATCTTATTGATAGTAGTGACTGGACCAATAGTGCACGCAATGACTGTGTTATAAATTTATCAAGTAAACAAATAAGTGAAAATGTTGTGAGTGCGCTCGGATATGGTTTATCCTTCTTTGTATCTAACAGACCCTCTGCTTTAACGATTGCGTCGTCCCTATATGTTTTTGAAAAACATTATGACTTTCCTCAAAATCATATTGATATAGTTAAAGGTATCATTTATGAAGCTGCGAATGTTAGGCATGAAAGCAATTTCCCTGCTCGCTATAAGAAAAGCTTGACCGACCTTAAAAAAGACAACTCAATCCACATCACAAAAGCTGATAAATCGAATAGTATTGTAATTTTAGATAAAGCTGACTACATATCACGTATGCAAGCCCGACTGGAAGATGATACGACATACAAAAAACTGACAAAAAATCCCCTTGATCAAGTCATAAAAAGTTTCAACAGCACAGTAAAAAAAAAATCCTTAAAGATAAAAAAGAACTAATCGGTCAGTTGTCGGTAAAATTTCCCTTGTTACCTTACTTGTACGTATTAGTAAAAACACACAAAGAAAACAATCCTATGCGGCCTATTATCAGTACTGTTGGCTCAATATCATATAAACTTTCGAAATATATTACCAAACTCTTGTTTCCGTTACTTGAACTATCTCAGATTCTCACGTATATAATAGTCTAGATTTAGTTGATAAATTAAACAAAATCACTTTTGCCCCACTGATAGATTCGCTAGTTTTGATGTTTGTTCTCTTTTTTACCAAAGTCCCTATAGATTCTATTTTTAGAGTATCTTAGTAATGAATTAATCCATCACGAATTACCTCTACCTGTAAGTCATATCATTTCTCTCACTAGGTTGTGCATTTGTGATTGTAAGTTTATATTCAATGGTGCATTTTACCAACAAATATTTGGTATGACAATGGGCAACCCTTTATCCCCACTCCTCTCAAACTTGTACATGGGATTCTTTGAAAAACGATATATACCTAATATCATTTATACTCCTTTAAAGTGGTATAGGTATGTTGACTATATTTTAGCTATTTTGCCTGCTGGTATTGATGTAAATGATTCACTCTGTAATTTGAATAACCAGGTACCATCCATTAAGTTTACGTTAGAATTAGAAAAAGACAATTGCCTCCATTTCTTAGATGTTTTAATACATAGAGAACCATTTCAATGTAAATACAGTATTTATAGGAAACCAACCAACAACTTAACTTATGTCCATTTTTATTCAGGCCATCACCTCAACATCAAAATATCAATTTTTTCCTCTATGTGTTTACTAGCCTTGCGCATTATCAGTCCCCAGTATTTGGATAAAGAAATTGAATAAATAAGAAAAATAGGGACAGATTTATGTTATCCTTCACATATACTAGATATTTGTTATAACAAAGCCCACAAAAAGTTTTATAGTGAAAGTAACATGAAGAAAGAAACCCTAAGGACATTCTTAGCTTGCCTTATTTTAGTGGTTTTGAAAACATAAAATCACTGTTAAAACCTTTTAATGTAAACCTCGTTTTTTCTTATAATAACACACTCAAAAGAATGTTAATTAAAAATAGCCCTAAAGAAAACAACAACATAATATATAAAATTCCATGTTTGGACTGCCCCTCTTTTTATATTGGCCAATCTAGCAAAGATTAGATGTACGTATTAAGCAACATAAGTATTCAGTCAAAACTGGACAAGCATCCAATGCTATATTCATTCATTTAAGTGAAAACTCTCACAGGATAAATTGGACTGAAAGTTCAGTGATTGCCAGATCGAAAGATTTCTCTTCAAGAAATCTATTGGAGTCCGCTATTATCCAGCTTAATTCCAGTTGTAATTTCAATCTTAGCCCTGGCATGTATTATTTGGACCCCTGCATTAGAAAAATGTTCAAGAATTACCTAAAAGATAAAATCACTGACTTAATTACAAGTTAGCTACTTGATATATATTTTCTATATATCCGTATGTTTAATATAATTTTTTATTTGTAAAAATGTTCATCTTGCAAAAAGTTATTATTGTTTAAAAAAAAAGAGAATTATTGTGTTGTACTAAAAATTTTTAGGTGGTCAGTCACGAACCTGTATAATCTTTTAATTGTCCTGTCCTTGCTCGTGAATGGTTGATCCTAATCCTTTGTAAAAACCTCTTAAATATTTAATCCTGTTTTGGCAGTTCTACTAATTCTTCAATTGTGTTGGATTCCAGGTACATATGTTTCCTTTATAATCCCCATCTGTCATTTAGAATATAAAAATGAAATATCATGTTGTAAAGATATGAGCAACTGAACTGCCATGACAGCGAGTAATTTCAGATATGAGCTTTCTTTATAAACATACTTTTATATTTCTTCAGTCTGCTAAGTAATGGACAGCGTCGAAAGGCCTACATCACTCCTGTGTTTCCGTTTCCTTCGTGGATTTTATCTTTATTTATATATTCTTCACGTTCCATATTTTTGCGATTCAGTAATACATATTATATATATATATATATATATATATATATATATATATATATATATATATATATATATATATATATATATATATATATATATATATATATATACATACATACTAACACACATACATATATACATATAGTAGGCAGGAGATTTTGCAGGAACACATACAGATCCAGCACATACATAATTTTATTGTCGACGCGTTTCTTGACCCGTGGTCATATCATCAGTACATCTGCAGTAATAATGTAAAAAGGGGCATTCAGCATACATAATTAAAAGTAAACATACACAAAATACAAGAAAACTTAGAATGGAAAATCAGTTAAACTTAAACAGTCACACTTAAATACATTTGCACATTAAAAAAATCTAAGAGAAAACTAAAAATGAACTTAAGAAAAAAAGAATTTCAAACAAACTTTAAAGGGAGATCAGAAGGCGCACCTAACTGGGTTAAAGAGGAAAACACACTAAAAGAACACAGAATAAAAGCAGAAGAAGGAGGCGGACAAATATAGACAAACAATCGAATCATGCTATGAACAGGGGAACAGCCGATGATTGGCAATTTAACGTCTGCACAATTCTTTTGATGTTCAGACTTTCCAAGAGAAGCAGTTCTCCAGGTTCCTTAGCTTAGCCAATTATTCTGAAGTTGTCGTATTTTATTGATGTCTTGCAGCCTCTAGCGTGGGATCTTATATGTTTGAAAGTTCGGGATTAGATAATCTGCAACCCGTACCATAATACACCCATGTGAGAATCGGCCCTGACCTTGAGGAGACGCCGAGTCGAACCAGCGTAATTCCTGGAACTACATCCGGGCCACTTGTACTCATATACGACGCCCGACGTCATCAAGGGACAGAGCCGATCCTTGAAGGGAAACAAAGAACCAATAGTTTTGGGATTTTTTGTTATTAATTTAATGTTAAGAGCACCAATAATAATTTTAGAAAGCTGCTTAGCAAAATTTTTATTGTTAGGTGAAAAACAGAAGCTTGCATATATAGTAAGTTTAGGTACATTATATTTAGGCACCAAGGGTGCAAGCTTTTTCGAGAACTCTCTTAATAACCTTATGTACAAGATGGGCAGGGAAACAGTTGTTATGAGAATAGTGTTTAAGGAAATGAATTTCTATGTATCGAAGCTTCTGTTTTTTACCTAACAATAAAAATTTTGCTAAGCAGTTTGCTAAAATTGTTTAAAAACATATTGGTGGGTCTTAACATTAAATTAATACCAAAAAAAATGTTGGTTATTTGTTTCCTTCCTGCAGCTTTCCATAAAATGCGTCTTTCTTTTTATCAGGTGCATCACTAGTGGGTGTATAACACACAGACTGTCGCGTTGTTACCATGATTTGACTTGAGCCGTGGGTACAACAATCGCTCGTCCATAGGATCGCATTCACATAGAGCCTTCTCTGCCTTGCATCCCAGCAGCAGTCCTACGCCCTGATAATGCATTCCATCCCGTCGCCCAGACGTCAACAAACATGAATTATTCTCGAAATCCAATTTATGGATTTCAGCTAATTTTGTCTCTATTACAGCACACATGTCCAGTTCAGAACTCTGAAAAATTGCCACTGACTCTTCTATTTTGCTATCCTGATTTAGCGTTTTCACATTCCGAATACCAATTTTGGTGGTCCTTTTAGCATGAATAAAAGAATCCGCGAGAGTCTTAGCAGCCCCTGCCCATTTAAGGGCTGCACGGGCCTGGGGGCCATTCCTCTTCTGCCAGATGTTCATCAAGGTATCTTTGGCTAACTACATGAACACTCTACCACAGTGTTGCAGTCGCAGTAGGCAGCTAACTTGCCTGCATGCCCACACCCGATACATTCTGACATTATGAAAGTTATTTGACAATGTATTGATTGTTAATTAATTACATCTATGTGTATTATTCTACGATTGATACTGTCGAATGCAAAAAAATGGATTTTGAATATATAAGATGTTTTTAATAAAAGAAAATTTATTTTTTTCATAGACAGATAAATGCCATATCACTTCACCAACAGATATAGTTAAATGCGTAGAGGAATTTGATTTCACCAAAAATGCTTCATGTTTTCTGAGTATTCAAAATATGCGTTGGTGCTTTAACAAACTGGGAAACGGCATAGTAGTTGTTTTCCTTTTTATTCCCAGAGACTTCTTCATTTTTTGAGATTTTTCTTCGCCAAAACCTCGTACATTATTAAAGGTGGGTTTTCCTGGTAGCGTTTATTCTGTTGCTCGGTGCAGGCATCGTCTCTTTTATAACTAGACTGAAGTATCTTTGCTAACAGGAAATGTTTTCTAAAGAACAAAGGAACTTCAATATATATTTAGTAATATGTGACTTGTTGTATGAAGGATCATTGATACCCAACGCGATATAATATAAATTTTCAGTAACATTGAACATTACATTCCCTTTCCTCCATCTAAATATTTGTTTACTCATTCATTTCCCAATTTCGCAAATTTCTCAGGAACAACTAAGTAAATCATTTTCCAAAGACAGCGAACCAGTTCCGGATATCATCAACATTCCCAAGCACTCTGATACTTAGATAACAGAGATTCAGATACCTGACTCTGTCAAAGTCACAAAGCATCAACGTTATTTCAGTGAGCGGATGGGCTGGTTATGGATCCGTATTCGACTCTGGAAACCCTCCGCTGCCATTTGTAACTAAAATTATTTCCAGTTATAAACACGCCCGCTTTTATAACTGACCCTGGTGAATTGTTGATCATTAATGATCTAAAGGATTCATTATTCTAAACTCTGAAGTTCGCAGATGCTTAATAGCCACTGAACACCAGACGCAATCGACATCTACCCCGAGGTCATAATACAAAATGATTAAGAATGGAACGTTAACACTAAATACCTTATTATTTCCCATGGCAGACTGAGTTTAAAGATATATTTCTTCAAAGGCTATTCATACCACACAAATTCTTGACAGGATAAAAGAAATATTCAAAGCCAAATTCCTACTGAAACGGAGCTTACCACTGAATCAAGAGGCACGAAAGTAAAGGAACAAAACGGTCTTTGACTTGAGGTGGAGAGTCCCAACTGCAAATGAAGAGTGGCTGTCGAAAATGAAAACGTGACTGTCACGATCCATATACAGATTAACGTATCATACGAAAGGAAGCCTCAAAGAGACGTTTCTAGATTTCATCACAACGCCACTTACTCTGTTTACAGTTGAGACATCATTTACTATCCATTGTGTGGAAGTTGTAACGAATAATTTTTGATGAGATGATTTTGGACTTTCAGTTGGTGAAATAAGTTATAGTCATCATATGCATCTGAAAGCTTGTTTCTCTCTCTCTCTCTCTCTCTCTCTCTCTCTCTCTCTCTCTCTCTCTCTCTTTTACGTCAACAACGTTATCGAGACGCAAGAGATTTGTGAAACTGCACATTTTACGAGTTTCCACTACACTATTCATCGTGAAGAAACTGCTTCATCATCTGAATTCTAACGAGAGAGAGAGAGAGAGAGAGAGAGAGAGAGAGAGAGAGAGAGAGAGAGAGAGAGAGATGACCTAGTCTAGCTATTTGTTGAGCAATCTTCTGCTGCTCTAAAAATCCTTGGTGGAATTGACAGATTGCCTTGAAAAACAGCAGAAGGGGGTAAACAGTGTTCTGAGAGAGGAGGTCAAAGGACGAAGAAGCGAGAGGGATTTGTTCCTGCTTTTAACTTTTTTCTTTTTCTTGTAGGAGTAATTTTAATTGGTTATGTATTACTTTTTTTATGTGGTATCATTATTTCGTCCTCGGTGAGATCTCTTTACGTTTATAGAAGAAGTCAGAATTTTCAATCGTGCCATTCATCAGCCCGACTTAAATTCTCATCAGTCCTACTTATGGATTAACCTGATTTTATGCCACATTAGAACATGCTCAATTGAAAAAAAAAAAAAAAACTAAAAAAACCTGATTTAAAAACCTTATAAACAACAAATAAACCCTTGGGAGGCTCCTCAGAGGTCTTTTACATTCTTAAAATCTGATATGGACAAATTCAAAAGTTCCACTTCAAATTAGCACGGTTCGCGTGGAAAATAAAGGTATTGTATTAATATGAACAGAAATGTAGATTCAAACGTAAAATAGTAAGTGGTTTACTTGTGAATATTCATATGACATGTAAAATAAAATAAGGGTACTGTGCGAATCAAAAGTTTGATAACCCTGTCTTGAAGCTAGTCAGTGAGGGTTCTCTTTGCGGCAACTTTTTTTTTCCTATTATGTTTGTTAATGGGATATAGTCATGTCATCTAATTAGTATGATAAGAAACATAATTAGGGACTACAAGTCATTAATTTTATATTTACATGTGTTGGAAATGTTGAACTCAGCAGTTGTGGTTCTTGGATATAAACTCCTAATTAAATACACCGACTAATAGCGTAGTCGTTCACGTCAATAACTATCCATAATGAGCATAATTATACATATATAAAAACCATGTAAACAGTTAAATAAAAAATACATGACACATGCATGATTGCAGCAAGGAAGGCTTAGTTTTCATAACCTCTCCACCACCCTCCACCAAATACCACTTTATCTCTTGGACCTTGCTGCTACCTTCGGCCTATAAATATCGTTGAACGATTAAGGTTGTCTGTTGCCGACATCTGACTGGCGCTGACCGGCCCACTCACCATCTCGTCTCTCTCAGTCAGTTTTTCCAGTGTATTGGACCAGAATTAGAAACCTTTAAAAACACTTATCCCTATATTGTTTTTTATATCTAATTTTCCCAGATCAAGGCTGACGGAGGAATGTTTTGATAGCTAAGCACGTTTTCTTCTTTTGTCATCGAAATTAAGATAAAAAAAAATAACAAGCAGAATCTTTTTAGAAAATATTGAACCTATATCTTTAATAGCTTCCTTATACGGTAGTGAAAAAAAACAATTTTAAATGGGGATTCAATTAGAGAAGGAAATGAATGACAAAGATGGTGTTAATAAAAGCAAATATCAGAAGCTGCTGCAGATTTGAAGATGGAAACTGTTATTCCGAACAGAGCGTGTCAAAGTAAGCAAATAAAAATAAAAAGGTGAAAGACAAATGAACACCGAATGAAAGAAAAAGGTAAAAAGAAAGGTATTAGTCTGACGGATAAGCTAGGAAAAATTATTGCATCTTTGTTATTCACGTATTGCTTTAAGATTCTTTTCCCCACTGCTGAATAAGAAAACTTTGAACCGTGTAATTTTTATACAGTTCAGATATAGATGATTAAGAGGAAATTTTCAGATGATGCATTTTGAAGTGCCACAATGACCATTTAACCTCCCAATTATCATGAAATCGTTAAAAATTACCTACCGGACTCATCATAGTAAAGCTAATGTTAAAAACATTACAAGGAAATTATAATATTGACATATTGAAGAAGACATAAATGCGATAGATAATGAGAGTTTGTCTCTAATATTCATAACATATTTTTGGTAACCCAAACGGATCAGTCCTGCCTAGTCTAAAAATTAGAAGACTTAATGGAAATTATATGGAAGTTCAAAATCTATCAGATTCACCCAAACCTATTTGTTTGAGTAATAGCTCTTTGTAAATTGCATACTTAACTTATATGTCTGTCCTTGCCTCATTGCAAAATAAAGCTGATAACTTTTTTTTCGGTTGTTGTAAAACATACCTTTCAAGTTATACCCGATAAAATCATTTCAGTATACAGATATAACGTTTGTAAATTGTTATACCTTATGATATTAACGTCTTGTAATTCACGCCTGGCTAAAAATGCGGTCATCTGGAAATGGCTCTGACATTGAGTTTAATCAATCTAATAATGGAAAGTCATTCGCTTCAGGAATAATGTTCGCTGCTAACAACTCCAGGCGACTAAAGTTTAAGGCTTAGGTTTTCAATTTAACTCAATATTGGCAAACAGACCATGGTTTCATATCAGGTCTGACAATAGTCTGTCAGTATAGATCAGGACTAGTTCTTTGATGGAGCAGAATTTAAAGAATTTTAGAAATTACCTGTTATTTTGGTTCACATGGAAAATGAAAGAAATGTCTTTTCCCCTTGCTCTGTTGTTCCCGTCTTTTAATTAAATCTCTTTGCTCTGTTCCTCCCTCCCAAGTTCCTCGTCACAATATCTCATTCTTTTACTCTTGTCCTTCTTCCCTGTCTCATTTTTTCCCCATGTCTCTGCATTTCAGATCACATTCTTTCCTCCTAATATAAGCAGTTTTTCTGAAATGACTGATGAGAGGTGACAAACAAAGGAGGGGAGGAGCAGAATAAAACCAAAAGTTACCCTTTTATTTATTTACAATATAGTTATATACATAATAATTGCAGTTGAGTCAAGGTTAAATTTAAAAACAAAATCCCATTACTACAAATGAATTAATTACATAACAGTAGCAGCAACAATCAAAACAAAGATAAATAAAATAGAATCAGTACAAAAATCAATCAATACAAAAATGAAATCAATTAAACATGAACCAAATCAATAATTACGACGTAGCACAAAAAAATTATTAAATCCATAAACAAATAACTTACCAACACAGTAAATACATTTAATAGAGTCAGTTAAAAATGCTAATTGCATAACTCACAGATGATAAATATAAAAATAACAGGCAGCAAAAAAAAACATGATACGAATAATGAAAAAAAGCTGTAAAATAACTTTACAGCAAATACATAATCCCGCAGCATAAAGGAACAACAGTACTGGGCGTCCTCCTCCAACATCGGACAAAAACGACAGAGATAAAAATATAAATTTTTTATCTCGTCCCCAAAACAGCTAAACATCCTCCTCCAGCACTGGACGACCAAGACAGAGCCGACACGGCAACCATCTCATCCTCAAAACTTCTCCACTGCTCTGCTGCCAGGACCTGACTCGCAGGTGATACCTGCTGCTGCTACTCCAGCTGGCCTGCTGCTGCCCTCAACCTGACTAAAAAGGGTAAAAAACGAACCTGACTGGCGAAGTCTGGCCGCCATTCACCAGACGACAGCTCGCCAGCAAGAAAAAAACAAAAAAAAAATTTAAAAGGAGGCAGCAACCCACTGAAGGGAACAATTTCGACAAAAGATTGTTCCTAAGTCCTTTTACCTAACAGAAAATAAAAATTTCAATAACAATTTTTTTTTTTACAAAATACTCTCCCCGATGCTGCTTCACCCCGCCAGCCAAAACAGAACCAATCCTGGCAAAAGTCGCAAATAGTTTATCTCGCCTTTCAATCTACAGGTTCTTTACTGAAACAAGCAGTTGGGCTGAAATGACTGACGAGAGGTGACAAACAAAGGAGGGAGGAGCAGAACAAAACCAAAAGTTGTACCTTAAAATTTATTTATTTACATAAGTATATACATAATAATGTAGTTGAGTCAAGGTTCAATTTAAAAACAAAATGAACATTACTACAAATGAATTAATTACATAACAGTAGCAGCAACAATCAAAAACAAAGATAAATAAAATAGAATCAGTACAAAAATGAATCAATACAAAAATGAAATCAATTAAACATGAACCAAATCAATAATTACCAGAGTAGCACAAAAAATGATTAAATCCATAAACAAATAACTTGGCCAACACAGTAAATACATTTAATAGAGTCAGTTAAAAATAATAATTGCATAACTCACAGGCAGCATAAATATAAAAATAACAGGCAGCAAAAAAAAAAAAACATAATAACGAATAATGACAAAAAAACTGTAAAATAACTATTTACAGCAAATACATAATCCTGCAGCATAAAGGAACAACAGTACTGGGCGGTGTCCAACAACATCGGATTGAAAACATCGGACGAAACCATCTCGTCCCCAAAAACAGCCCAGACGTCCTCTTCCAGCACTGGACGACCACGACAGAGCCGACACGGCAACCATCTCATCCTCAAAACCTCTCCACTGCTCTGCTGCCAGGACCTGACTCGCAGGTACGGATATATATATATATATAGCTATATGCTATATATATATATACTATTATATATATATATATATATATATATATATATATATATATATTCACCGATATTGGCATAAGATAAAACAAAAAAAAAAAACAAAAAGATAGCAAGTCACTAAAGAACAGGCAATACAAAAACCCGTAGCCTTTAAAATTACATATGTAACAGAAAAAAAATACATTTCACAAAGATGCTCTATAACGAAGCAGAATGGACCCCGATGTTAACGTTGGGGGCCAAAACAGAACCAATTCAATAAAATTCGTTATTCCCACTTATTACAAGATCTAAATTCAGACACATCCAACAAGCAATTTTCCTGAAATCACTGAGATCCCGAACAAACAAATTCTCTGAGGAGCAGAACAAAACCAAAAGTTACAAATATTTATTTATTCACAATATCCTTATAATCATAATAATGTACAGTTGAGTCAAGGTTCAATTTAAAAATAAAATGAAATTACTACAAATGAATTAATTACATAACAGTAAAAAAAAAAAAAAAAAGAGAAAGATAAATAAAATAGAATCAGTAGAAAAATGAATCAATAACAAAATGAAATCAATTAAACATCTCCAAATCAATATTATTATTATTATGTTCGTTGCGTTGCACAAAAAAATGATTTAATGGCATAAACAAATAACTCGTCCAAAACTGTAAATATTTAATCTCCTCAGTTAAAAATAATTTTTATAACTCACGAGGTTTTATAAATATAAAAATAATGAGGGCAAAAAAAAACATTTACGGGTAATTTGTTCTAAACTCCATTTGAATATCGACTATGATACAAGAAATAAATTTCGTTTTCATCAACGCAGCTAATTAAAAAAAACAAAATTAAACCCACCCATATTTGCTCCAACATCGGACAAAAACGACAGACCCTTCATAAATTCAAATCTGTTTATTATCTATAAAGACTGTAAAAAGGCACTGGAATCGACCACTCCACAGAAAGTCGACAAAATAGGCATTTGCCATCTTGAGTCCTCAAAATGAACTTCTCCACTGCTCTGCTATGTGATTAAATTTCTCCCTGACTTGAATATTTCCCTGGAAATACCTGCTGAAGATTTAAAGCCTGCTGCTCCCTCAACCTGACTCGTTGGCTCAGCTGGGGCGAACCTGACTGGAAAAAATTCTAAAATTCTCTAATTATATCGTTATTCTCTTAACAAGAAAAACAAAAAAAAAAAAAAAAAAGGAGGCAGCAACCCACTAAATCTCACAATCGACAAACGATTGTTCCTAACACCCCCACCTAACAGAAAAAAAAATTTTTAACAATTTTCTTTAAATCTGGAAGAATTTTCTCCCCGATACATGCAAGGCAAGGGTGGGGGGTGGAGGTTAGAACCAATCCTGGCAAGGTCGCCAATAAAAAGCTCAATCTCGCCACTGTTATAAAATTCATTGTTACTGTCTAAATGTAACAAGCAGTTGGGCTGAAATGACTGATATTAGTGACAAACAAAGGAGGAGAGCAGAACAAAACCAAAAGTTTCGAAAATCAGACGATTTACAATACCTTGGTTATATACAAAATAATGTACAGTTGAGTCATGGTTAAATTTAAAAACAAAAAAAAATAACTATAAATGAATTAATTACATAACAGTATCTTCTTTCATAAATCATAGAAAAACCGATAAATAAAATAGAATCAGTATGCAAAATTGAATCAATACAAAAATGAAATCAATGAAACATGAACCAAATTATGATAAATTATGGATGAGTTAGGACAAAAAAAATTAACATCCAAACAAATAATTGGCAAAACAGTAAATACATTTAATAGAGTCATATTAAAAATAATATATATGCATAATATATATAGCATAAAAATAAAAATAACATATAGGAAAAAAAAATATAATATAATAATGTAAAAATATGTAAAATAACTGTTATATATGATATAATATTTATAAAGGAACAACATATTTTCTGTACTATATTATATTGTACCTCTCCAACATCGGACGAAAATATACATACAGATATACACGGCATATCTGGTCCCCAAAAATAATACAGACGTCCTATTCAGCACTGGAACCAGGAAAGCCGACATAATGCAACATAGCATTTAAAAACAGTTATAATTGCTTAATATAATAACTTACATTACAAAATGAGAGAGAGAAAATGAAGCTTCCCTGCTGCTGCCCTAACCTGACTCGTTGCTGCTATCTACCTGACTGGCGACAAGTCTCGCCAATCATTTAACGAGAGAGAGAGCAAGAAAAAGAAAAAAAAATCAAAAGAGAGAGAGGAGAGAGAGAGAGAATCAGAACCATCTGTTCCTAAATCTTTTTCCCTGTCTCTGCATTTCTTCATCATATTCTCTGCTTCTTCCTATTATTCACGTTATTTTCCAACAACTGTAAAACTATCTTCCTTATTTTTTTGCTTCGTGTATTTTTCTGCTCTGTTTTTTCATTTATATCCTTCCTTTTCTCTATTCTTTTCATCCCTTCACTTCTTCTTTTCTTCTTCTTCTTCTTGCTCTATCTTCTTCTTTCTTCTTCTTCTAACAGACCCGGCAGGTTACTACATCCAACTCTTTCTTACGTAAGATGCAAAAAAAGGGTGAATTAGAATATTGTTCAAGTTTCTGATTTTCCCTCATCTCAATTTTATGATAAACAATCATTAAATGTAAAAATCTGATGAACTTTTGAATATTTTTGGATCTGTGTTGCAATGATGAGAAGAGACCAACAAAAATACTTTTTCAAAATCTTTCCTAATGAGAATTTATGACATCAGGAAAATTTATTTTCAAAAGAATCATAAAAGGTGATCTTTCCAAATAGTATTTTGCTCATTTAAAAATAAAATGGTGAAATTTACAAAAAAACTAGTGAACTGTAGGATACTAAAAAGACAGCAAATGACAAGGAAAGTTTAGAAAAAAAATATTCCAAAATGCATCGATTGAAAAATGCATTTTTAAAATACTGAAAAAAGTTTTTTGCATTGTAGTAAAATACATTTTAGTAAATTATCATAAATGCATTTGAATAAAAAATTTAATAATACAAAAATGTCATTTTCAAATCAATCCTTTTCAAAATGCAACATGTAATAGCAAAATTTAAAGGGAACTTCAAAAAACAGTCGTTTTCAAATGCAATTCAAAAAATGCATTTACAACATGAAAATTAAATGCAGTTTGGGGTAAATTTTGATTTTGCTTTACTAAAAATCTCCTAAATGGTTTTAATTCAATGCAAAAATAAAAATGAAAGTTAGGAAATTTCATAAGCGCAATAAAAATCTATGATTTCTTTTTTGATTTAATTATAATTGTAATGCCCTGATGATGCACCACTTTACAATCGACAATAAAAAGAATGCATGGATCTGTGCAAATGTTTTGTTTGACAAAATCAACCTACTGAATTTAAGACAGGAAAAATTACATTTTCAAAATGCAATCATAAATGCACACACACACACACACAAATATATATATATATATATATATATATATATATATATATATATATATATATATATATATATATATATATATATATATATATATATATATATATATATATATATCTTCCTTCCTTCCTTCCTCCTCTTTTTTTTCCCTTACCCCACACCACCCCATAAACCTTGTCCATTAACAAACAGGTGTTTTGGAGCTCTGCTTAACGAACAGTAAATGCAGATTTTTACATATTTGCCCAGGTTTATCATTGATGCAGTATGCCATGAAACGAAGATGATTCAGCTTGATGCAATCTGACTGGCAGCGTGCATTAAAACAAGTTATAACGTGCCATCACATGTCAGACTCTGACAGAATCTGTCTGATTGTACGCATCATCAGTTCAGTTAACCAAATTGATCGAGGAAAGGACATCATGTATTTCTAGTCCTAAGCAACAGAGGGTTATTATTTTCTGGTTATTGCACACAAAATATGTTTGCTACTATTTACAAAGCTTTCAATGAATTAATATGGCAATCTCAGGACTACAGAGTTGGTTGGAAAGTTGGGGTTGGAGATGAGGTTGAGGTAGTGGATGAGATTAGGGTTGGAACTGGAATGAGTTGGGGTTGGTGATGGGGTGGCGATGAAATTGGGATTAGGATTGAGGTTGGGATTTATAGTGAGCTTAGTTAATGAATTTGGGGTTGGAGTTGGCATTTGGTTGAACAAAAGGTTAGGGCTGGAATTAGAGATGAGGTTAGGGTTGGTGAATCTTGGGGTTGGGGATGAGGTTAGGGTTGGAGCTGGAGATGAGGTTAGGGTTGGAGAAAGTGGTTGGAGATCAGATGAGGTTGGCATTGGCGAAGGAGATAAGGTTGGGGTTAGGGAAGAGTTTAAATTTGAGCTGGAGATTTGGGGTTGGAGATAAGTTTGGGGTTGAAATTTTTGTGTTGGATCTAAGAATTCTTTGAAGGTGAGGTTGGGGTTGGGGTTGGAAAAGGTTGGGGTTGGAAATATACTATGGAGATAATGTGTTTTACCTTCTAAATTCTATACTATTTTTGTTAATGTTCATTCTACCAAACATTTTTATAATAATTGAAGCAAAGGATTACAAGGCAGAATGGCTCTAGTATATCAAACAATATTTTTGCAGAAGTTATTTCCTATCATTAATTTTGCAAATTGATGCAGGATTTGTGAAAATCTAATGGCATAAATCAAGAACTGAGATGAATCAACCTGCAGATAATGCAAACTATAAGTATATGAGCACTGACACAAGTAGGGAACAAAGGTAAAGGATTTTAAACAAACTTGACATCTCATCATTTTTCTCAAAGCAAGGATCTTGTCAATGACATCTGCCTTTTGGCTGCAAAAAGAAGATTGTCTGGTCGAGGAAACAAAAGTACTGCTTGTTTGTTCAGGTGGGGATTCCCCGTTTAGGAATAAAGCTGCGTAAAAAAAAAATAGTGAGTAAAACCTAAAAGAAAAAGGAGGAAACTAAACAAGGTAATCCATTCATAATATGTGTGGGGAAATTTGGGGGAGAAAAGGTTGTGACCCTTCTACTCTAGAAAGCGATGGCAATTTGTATTCTTTTTACTCTTCTGTTTTGTATTGGAGCCCGGGACAGGTGCTTTTCAAGTGGGATCTAACAGCAGCTGATTATTTATGTATATATTCATTAGTTTCTTGAATAGCCTTTTTTTTTAAGGCAGTTCAGGTCTTCTCCCGACTCTTCTCTCTTTCTATTTCAGGAACATTTCTTAGAAATTTAGTGCCTATTATACCTGTTCTAACAGATGTGACCCCTTGTCACATGAATAATTATTAGGCTTCACCAGTAAATTATGAGATTTCCACTTAATTCCATACTTCATTGCTGAGTTGTTGCGATAGAGGCAATTGACAGCATCTCTCTCTCTCTCTCTCTCTCTCTCTCTCTCTCTCTCTCTCTTCTCTCTGTATATATCTATATATATATATATATATATATTGATATATATATATATATATATATATATATATAAATGAAGAGTGAGATGTCAGTGTGTGTAACATATGTAGGGTATATGTATATGAGATGATGTATGTATGGCCAATAAATATAATATATAGATATATAGCTATATATACTATATAAAATAAAAATAAAATTGGAGATATTTGTATAATATATTATATATATATTATATATATAAAAAGGCATACAGGGTCCATAAAAACATAAAAACCATAATTTATTTATATTGGACGTTTCCACATGTACTAAATGCATCTTCAATCTGCAAATAAACAAATTTCAGCAAAATTTACAAAAAAAAAAAAAATTTTAAAAAATAAACAAAATCTTGAAAAATTTATTTAAAAATTAAAAATTAATTTGGGGAAAATGTATGTAAAAATATGAAACCAGTGCTGAACAAACCATTCAAAGGAGAAAAAGAATGGACCAAGACCTGACCTTTTACGACTTCAGTTATTGTATTAAAGAGGAGACGGAACAAGTGTTTGATGTATAAGGACTCTAGGGTGGTTAGGCAATCAAAGTCTAAAAGTTCACCAATAATAGAAAAATGTTTTTTTTATTTATTCGATGTTACATGGAGGCATGGTTCTTTATATTAGAAAATTCTGGTTTACTCAGTTTCTGACCCGTTCTAAACAAGGTTCTCCATGGCTACAATATCACCTGCAGTAACCTATTAAGATCCAACATAGATACCAGAAATGTCTCAGGCATTGAATTTATAAATAATGTTAGATCTCATGAAGGTCTGTTGTCATAAAGAATTTATGATCTTGAATAGTGGACTGATTGTAATCTCTTGTATCTTAAAACAAGCCAAATTCCTGTTCAATTATTTGTTTAATTTGGATGAAAACTTGTTGTCAAGTTTTTATGTGTTTATTAGACCCCATATATGGTAACTTCATAATCTCTCAGTTAAATGACCATTTGGAATATATATATATATATATATATATATATATATATATATATATATATATATATATATATATATATATATATATATATATATATATATATATATATATATATATATATATATATATATATATATTTCAAGGCTGTAACATACCTCATCATCAGGCATCTAAAAATTAATAAATAAATATTTTTTTAAAATGACTAGTAAAATAGAAATAAAATCAAATAAAGTGCATCAGAACTAACTATCGAGAATTAAAATTGAACAGTACCGTTTAATCTATGAAAACAACAGTCAAGAGAGGAATAAAAGGTAAACAAAAAATAGTTACATAAGGCAGACACGAAATTAAAAACAGAGCAACTCAACTGACCGTTCATTAATACAGAGTGATGGTTTTCTCTGATGGTATATAACTTCTCAATTGTGGTAAGCCCCACATCACTAGACCGACTGGCTAATGTAGAAAAAGAATCTATACTCAGAAGATGGTCATGCTGAAGGGTATGCTCACGAATGGCACTCTAAATGCTTGTTTGTTAAGTGGCCTCTTTGTTTTAATTGATCGGCCTAGGTGTTCAAAGGCAAGGATCAGAAACTGGTATTTTGATATTCTAATATAAGTTGCATTGCAGCAACTACGCGTATACTTATAGACTACAGATGATAGTAGTTCTTTGGGCACCGTGTCTTTGAACTTGAAAACTTTTGCATTACATATATAGGCCTGAATATGATTCTGAGGCTGACTTGAGGGTAAAATTCTAGTAGTAATTTAGATAATATGTTTCTCGTAAGTAAAAGCAAATCTCTCAGGAAATTCAAAGCTGGTAGCAACAATTTTCTGCATGACCTCTCATTAGAGCTCATTGGTGACACGGCAGCTCTGAAAGACCACACGCATAAAATATCTACAAAACCACGTCAGTAGTAGTATGACAAGGTAAGCTCTAATCAAAGATTCAGAAACCCAGTGATGTTTGCCGGTTACTTCTTTAACCAGAAATGTACTAGGATCCGCAGTGGATCTTATTCAGATGTCTTGAAGTGTTAGTGAATTTTAGTATTAAGAAATCATCATCATAATTTGAAGACGCAGAGTGTGTAGCTCTAGTACTTATTTTCTCCTTTACAGTTTAGAAACAGTAAGCAATAATCAACGTGTTGCTGTATGTCGTGATAATAACAGTTTTTTTTTTCATATTAAAAATGGGAGTGATTAAAAACTATGTAAATACAAATTAGTAACTCATTAAATATAAAATTAATACATTCTTCTAATCAGTATCTAAATATTTAATCAAGAATCTCTTAAAAGAATTAGTTTGTTGCATAGTTTACCTCAGTCACGAGAACCATCACTGAGCGCACTTTTGCGAATGAAAAACTCAAGATCCACTTATTAACCAAACCAACCTCTGTCCAGTTTACAATCACCAACAAACCCTTCACTTTCATCCCAAACCTTCTAATTGAATCAGCAACTTATTTTCTATAGATAGATCCAGAAATGTCATGTTACGCAATCCAAACTGAGCTGTCGCACTCCAAGTCAATTTAGAAAGCAAAAATAAAGGATTGATAAAATACACAAGAGAGAGAAAGAGTAAATAAGAGAGCGAGACGACACACGCCCTTCCCCTACACTGACTCAAGCAGACAACTGGAGCTACTGACTACTGAGTAGGTGGGCACCCTCACAGGGAGCGGGGTGGGGTGAACCATGCACAATGTCGATGACGTCATTTGCTCCGGTACCTCTTATCTATTGTTAGTGTTCTAGGGTTAACCATTGCTCTCCCATGTGTTTCGTTAAATCCATATAAAAATCACTTAACACTGGGGATGAAGGCTTTGGACGTAATTTCATTGTACACAAGGTGCCCATTGATGATCTGCTGAAGTTTTTAATTGATATGCTTAAGAACAGACAGCTAGACATACCATTTTCCCAGCACACGTTAATGGAGCTAATTGAAATTTGCGTAAAAATGTAAATTGGAATTCAACCGGAATTTTTACGCTCAAAGTTTTGTTATGGCAATGGATGACCCTTTATCCCCAGTGTTAAGTCATTTCTATTTTTTTCAGGTATGTTGTGACGTAACACATGAAAATAGTAATGAAATGGGTTTTAAATTGAATGAAGTGAGCATCAGTAAAAATATGGAAATAAATGATTTCTACCTATTGGGTTGCCTAATTTTTATCCAGTGGTACAGAAACCAACCAGTATTTCTACCAATGCTCATTTTTATCCTGGTCAAGTAGGACAGTTAAAATTTTTCACATCCATGTTTTAAGAGACGTTACTTGTATGTAGCCTTAAATATACTGAAGATGACATGGATATATCTAGGAATATAGGAAAGGTATTGAAATATCCTGGCTTTGTATCAGACAATGCATTAAAAGCAGCCAAAAAAAGACAGTTTATGTTAACAAACAAGAAATTAAACAATAAAAACATAAAAAAACTGCTCGTACTGCCATATAATAATAACTACAAAGATATTCCCTATTTACCTCAGAATTTTGGAGTTGATGGACCATTTAAGAACAATAAAACAATGATATGTGCTGATGAAGAACTCGCCCGACAATACTGAAGGATGTGTAGACCAGAATTCATGTAATTCTTGTAATAACCTTTATATTGTTCAAACCTAAAAACAGAATAGAGAATAGAAAAGCATATAAGATGTATAGGAAATGCACAAGTGAACAGTGGAAGTTTTTGCAAATGTTAGTGAAAACAAACATAAAATCAATTGGGCAAAAAATACAACATCACTGAATCTGATTTTATAGAAGAAAGTTCCAGCAAAACCATGAATATTAATCATGGAATGTAAAAACTTGGGCCATTAATCTCAAAAGAAATATGAATGAAGTTTAATTTCGTGGAAGGTACTTGAAAGACGGGGATTTGTCAAATTTTACCTGTCACTAATGAGGGTAGGACCCCACCTACAAACACCTGTCAGACGCAAATCCTTTTTTTCCAAACGTTTTGTATGTTCATGTGTACTGTCCTGCCTGCATATATATTAAGAATTTCTACCAATCTGTAACAGTCCTCTGGTGATGGCTTGCAGTAGTTAGAAATAAAGCTGGCACCTGTCTAATAAATATAAACTATTTTAACCAGGTTTTCCCAGATAAACGGAAGGTTTTCCCTGATGGAGGCATAATTAATTAAAGGATGATTTCTGGAAATTCTTTCTGCTTCGTTTATTATATAAACAGTGATGATTTCACACACACACACACACACACACATATATTTATATATATATATATATATATATATATATATATATATATATATATATATATATATATATATATATATATATATATATATATATATATATATATATATATATATATATATATATATATATATATATATATATATATATAATGTATATATGTGTGTGTGTGTTTGTGTGTGTGTGTGTGTTTTGATATGAATATTAATAAAATATTAATAGTGTGTTGCCACCGCCTTGTTAACTGTGCAGTCATGTGTCATTTACTCATCAGTCTTGCGGGCGCCATGAATGCTTGTTTCAGTGCTTAGCTGTTTTTATGTCAGCTCCATTCCCTTAGAAACTGAGGAAATTCTTTTCTTTTGAGATTTAGTACATGCCAGCATCCTTGAACACTGACCCGGAAGGATGGCTTCCGCAGGAAGTCCGTTGGTGGGGTGTGGGAACGTAGAACTTTTTTGGTTCCAAATGGGAGGGGCGAGCGAGTCAAAGATTATAATTTTGTGTATACATGTGAATCATTAAGACACGATCTTTGGTTTGTGTGAGTTGTGCTTCTTGGTGGGCCTTTTTGCTACTGCTATTGAGGTAAGCTTGCATCTTGGTACCCAAGTGGACATTTGATTTTTGTGTGTGTGTGTGTGTGTGTGTATTTCGTATAAAATCATTTATGTTCTGATATATTGTTTCCCCATTTTCTCTAGTTCGTGCCTTGGGTCTTTATGGCCAGTGAAATCGCCCTTATTTTTACTGTTGATTTTTCAAAGTGATTTTCTCTCTGTTCTGTAGATGTCCGGAGGTAGAGGGGAATTTTGACAGACATCTTGACCTCGGTCATTGTAGACACTCTGACTTTGGGGAGAATAAAATTAGTTAATGTCAATGGTTCATTTTGTTCTGTTAGAAGCTAGGAATAATATTACCCTATGCATCGCTTAATCTCATTTATCCATTTCTTATGTTAGACTTTTGGATTAAAGCTATATTTTCGAAAGTTCGAGAGACTCCTTTACGAACCTAGCTCAGTCTTAGGTGCAAGTGAGACAGTGGGAACAATTGGTCATAGAAAACATGAGACACCTTCTAGGATTAGAGTGGATGTTGGACAGAGGTAAGTTTCCCCTCCTTTTGGGTTTTAGATTAAAGGCAGGGAAACACACTTACACGCAGACACACACACACTTACACACACACACACACACACACACACACACACACACACACATATATATATATATATATATATATATATATATATATATATATATATATATATATATATATATATATATATATATATATATATATATATATATATATATATATATATATATATATATATATATATATATATATACATTATAAGCTATAAGGTGTTATAAAATATATATAACCATTTTATAAGTGTTTATATATCTCTGTGAAAATTTTTATGTTTTGTACTTTTTTCCGCAGTTCGAGACATTCATTGTGAAGATGTGCTTTTTAAAATGTCTTTTTCTTACAGATAAATTGTATATCATGTAATCTTACAATGCTTTGGTATGTTTTTCCCTTTGTATAATATTTTTGAATTGTATTATGAATGAGGTCATTCCATAGCGTATTTTTAGCACCGCCGAAGAGAGAGAGGGTAAAAGCTTATCGATTCCATATTTCCACAGGTGTCCAGTAACCCACGCTTAGAGGCAAAAGGACCCCTCTTAACTTATCATGATGAGTTGACAGTTATCGGCAAGTTGCCTATTATACATTCATCATGTATGTCTAACCTATGTTTATTAGCTGTGTCTGTGCTTATTCTTTTTGTAATCTGAGAAAGAGAGAATGAGGAACAGTAAGATAGTTGAAGTTGACATGCAGTCAGCCAACCAATTTTTGGTCTAAAAGCACTTCCTTTTGCTTGTTCAGGTGGTTTGAGTCTCCCAGGAAATGTTTGTCATAGATAAGAAGTCAGGTGCTCGAAGCTCAGCCGTGTATGTATTCATACACATGTATACTTGTGTATGTATGTATGATATATGCATATTCTATGTATAATGTATTCTGGAAGGGCTTCTGTTGGAGAGTTAAAAAGTGCAGTGCTGTTCCAAAGACAGTCAGTCAGCCATTATAATTCCCTGAGATCAGCATCTCTCTCTCTCTCTCTCTCTCTCTCTCTCTCTCTCTCTCTCTCTCTCTCTCTCTCTCTCTCTCTCTCTCTCTCTCTCTCTCTCTCAATAATCCCATTATATATATAAGGGATACTGAAGGGTTACTGTTTGTAAAAGCTCTGTTAAAACTCACCCCAGGAGTGTATTTTTTTTAGAAGGTGATCAGGAATATTGTTTTGTGCAAGTATTGTGGAAAAAGGAGTAATGACTAAAATAATTACAAAAGGTAATGTGGTGATTACTGAGTTTTGTAATGTTAAGAGTTAAAGTGATATTCTAGGTAAAAGAGAATTATTATTTTGAATAAGTCTTAGTGACTTGACAGTGTTGTCTATAAGAAAGTCTTGGAAAGACGTGAGTTTAACTTTTTCTTTTTTAAAAGAGAAATGTTCTTGTGAAAGATTGATATAATCTTTAGGCACATTTTTGGTGGTTGAGTATATTTCCATTTTGCATATTGCATTCTTATATGTCTGTGCTATCATATTACTATAATTTTATAATTACTGTGTTTTGCTGGTGATTTCTTAACATTTTATTAGTACCTACCTGTTGTTGAGATTTTTTGGAGAATGTTTATGTGGATTCCAGTCAGTAATATTTTGGTGAATGTTTCTGTTAGTTAATCAGGCATACTGTATACTTGGCACTTGAGTGATAGTTAATAGTTTGATTCTTACCTAACCAAATTGCTTTCTTAAGAAATTAGAGTTTTGTGAATTAAACTTGATTAAGAAATACTTAAATCTTACACTGTTGTCAGTTAATAGTAAATATTTTGAGATTGTGAATTTTGCATATAACTTTTGAATTTAGAAATAAACCTGTCTGTTTAAAGTTTTTTTTTAAACACAGCATTTCATTTTGACCACCAGTAATTAGAGACATTAATGAATGTGTACAAGGTAAGTGATGTATCTGTTTGTTCACCTGAGACTTATCTAGGTAAAATAGAACCAGAGAGACAGCTAGTGTTTATTGAAGTGATACCCATTTTCCACTAGTCTGGATATAACTTAATAATTGTTGCCTCACCCATAACTTGATGAAGTTACATTGATTTTCTCAAGTGATAAGTAAGTTTATGGGATCATTGTACCTTTAGTGATTCAGTCAAAAACTCTTTGTTATGAGGTTTCAAGTATCTGGTTGATGTGAGGTAACTTTTGGTATTATTATTTGTGTAATAACCAGGTGCTTGATCAATTCGTGACAAAAGATTTGGTGACCATCATCTAGGGAGAACTAAACAGATTATCACTCTGGTTTATGATTTATACTGGTGGTGTTAGGAATATATTTTTGGTAGGAGAATAACCATATAATTGCTTTGAAGTGAATTGTAAACCCTTCTTGTTGAGTAAACTAGAAAAAATGGCTCGGTTTGAAGTTCAGGAATTTCTGGCAGCTCCAACCATCAGAAAGTCATCTAAATCTCACCTGACTAAGGGACAGTGGACTCTCTTAGCAGTGACATGGGGGGGTAATGTTACTTTTGATATGAGTGAGGCACAAGTTAAGTGTGTTGCAATCAAAGCATTAATAAGCTCTGGTAAAGTAGATGGAAAGTTAAGGGAGGCATATGAATTGTTGAATGCAGCTGAGATAGAATTTGTAAATAAGGCAAGGCAAGAGAATGAGAACGGTGATGTACAGGCAGAACTTAGAGTTTAGACTCAGAAGAATTTTGAAAGAAAAGAGGGTGTTAGAGCTGAAGAAAACTTACTTAGGCTGCAGATACAGGCTGATAAAGAAAAAGAAGAAAAGAGAGAAAAAAAAGAAGCTTCGAGGAAGAAGAAGAAAGATAGAAAGAGACGAAAGGAGGCTAAGGAAGAAGAAGAAAGAGATAGAGCAAGAGACGAAAGAGACAGAAAGGAGGCGAGAAGAAGAAAGAAAGAAAAAGGCAAAACATGAAAGGGAGTTGAGTTAATCAGAGCTCATCTTTACTGCCTGTAAACCCATATAACTATATCAAGGTAACACAGACCCTGTGTTTGATGTAGCAAGAGTACAGAACAATTCCAAAATTTACAGAAAAAGCTCCAGATGAATTTTTTGATCACTTTGAAAAAAGTGGCTTCAGGTATGGAATGGCCAGGGGAAAAATTGTCAGTTTTGTTACACAGCGTTCTCATTGGTAAAGGAAGAAGTGCCTACTTAGCCTTATCAGCTGATCAGTGTAAAGAGTACCAGGTACTCAAACACAATGTGCTACAGGTTTACCAGATGACACCTGAATATTACAATGAAAATTTCAGATCTTTGAAGAAGGATGACAAGATGACTTTCTTGGATTATGCCTATCAAGTCAGGAGATGTTTTAAACGATGGCTGGAGGCGGCTAAAGTTAAGTCTATGGACGAACTTGAAGAATTAGTGGTCTTAGAGCAATATCTAAGAGGAATTCCTGAACATGTAAGAGCTTATTCGAGAGAGAGAGAGGTGAAGAAACTTGATAAAGCTGATACTTGAGTGAGGATTACAATATAATTTCCAGCAAAAAGAATTATAATGGCAGGTACCAGAACCAACAATTCACAGGTTATAGGTCTCAGTCAAATTCTAAGAACAGTGCTGTGAGAAACCCCTTTAATAATTATACCAGTACTAAGCCAGGATATGCCCCACAGCAGACAAATGCTAAACCCGCCCCTTCTAGTCTATTCTCAAGACAAGTGCAGAAAATTAATGTTGTTTGCCACAAATGCAATTAGGGTAGGACATTATAGTCGAGACTGCTATAAAGTGTACCAAAGCCAGACCCACAAGAGCTAAAAAGGTAAAATAAACTAAGAGGAACAATATGGGAAAAAATGAAAATCAGACAAGCAGAGTGCTTAGCAACCAGTGGAAATGCAAATTCCAGTAAGTGAGTGGCTGAGCAGTGAGGAGGCTTTAAGCCATATATCTGTGAGGGTATGCTGACAACCCCCTCTTTGAGTGTACATGTACCAGTGATGATATTACGTGATACAGGAAGTAATCAGTGTGGTAATTTGAGGTGCTCACCCGCAGTTGGAGAATAATCTCACCGGAGATTCAGTTATTTTAAAAGGTATAGGAGAGGAAGCAACTCCTATATGCCGCTTACATTTGTCATGTGAATTAGTGACAGGAAATATTGATTTTGCAGTAAAGGACTCACTAGCTGTTGAAGGTGTGCATGTTTTACTGGGTAATGAAGTTGGTGGTGTTCCCTTCGTTCCTTGTCCTGTAGTGACAGACAAACCATTAAGGATTATTCCTACAACAGAATTAGCAAAGAAAAACCCTCACCTATTTCCAAGTTGTGTAACTACCAGGGCATGAAGAGAACTGAGCATAAAAGTGAAGAAATTGAAGATTTACCTGCACCAGAAGGATCTTTAAGCCTAGAAGAGCTGTTCCAGGAAAGTGAAGTTTCCCCTAATGTCAGTACTGAAGAAATTCTCGCAGAAGAGGAAAATCCTATTATTGGTAAAGAGACTCTGAGTAGTCAAAATGTTCCTGAAGACGGTAGTGAAATTACTGAAGCAAAGTTAACAGATATTGAGAGTTCAACCTTTGAAGTTGGTCAAGTGACTAGAGAGAAGTTAATGGAATTGCAGGAGAGGGATATGGCTGAACTGTTCTTCAGAGTTGTTGAACCAGAAGAAATGCAACAAACTTCTACCTGTTATTATCTAAGGGATGGATTGCTAATGAGGAAGCATCGACCTGTAGATATACCAGGAAATGCTGAATGGGGTGAATATCATCAAATTTTAATTCCATATCCATTGAGGAAGCAGGTGGTAGCAGTAGTGCACGAGGCTGGACATATGCGAATCAGGAAGACTGCTGAGAAGGTTATGAAGTATTTCTTTTGGCCTGGACTACACAAGGATGTCAGCAAATTTTGCAGGGAGTGTCATACATGCCAAATAGCTGGAAAACCAAATGAAACTATTCAAAAAGCTCCCCTACAACAGATAGAAGTTAGAGGAGAACCCTTTAGTAAGGTAATAATTGATGTTGGTGGTCCGCTTCCGAAAACGAAGAAAGGACATGAATATCTCTTGACATTAATGTGTCCTTAACAAGGTATCCTGAGGCAATTCCTATAAGAAGTATAAGTGCAAAGGTAATAGCTGAAAATTTGGTGGAATTTTTTTCCAAGTTTGGAATTCCAGAAATTGTACAGAGCGATAGAGGAACGAACTTTACCTCAAAATTATTCCAAGACGTGCTGAATTTGCTAAGAGTGAAACAACAGTTATCTACTGCTTATCACCCAGAACCTCAAGGAGCTTTAGAAAGGTTCCACCAAACTTTGAAAAGTATGTTAACCAAATACTGTAATGAGTCGGGAAGACAATGGAATGTTGGTTTACCCTAAATGTTATTTGAGGTAAGAAATGCTTATCAAGAAAGTATGGGATGTTCGCCAAATGAAATTATTTTCGGTCGAGACGTGAGAGGTCCGTTGAAAATCGTTGCAAAGAACTGGGAAGAAAATCACGAGGAAGTCGAAGGAGAATATGTGAAGAACTTGAGGAAAAATTTAGAAAAAATTAGAAAATTCTCTTTAGAAAATTTGAAGACAAGCCAAGAGAAAATGAAAAGAAAATATGATGCTAAGACTAAGTTAAGAAGCTTTAATGTTGGACAGCAAGTTCTAGTGTTCTTACCAGTGAAAAGGTTTCCCCTTTCAAATAAATTTCAAGGTCCTTATAGGATAACAGAAATATTACGTGATCGAACTTATGTGATTGAAACACCAGGGAGAAGAAAACGATGGAGGAAGATACATGTAAATCTTTTGAAACCCTACTTTTCAGATACTACAACTGAGGTTATGTCTATAACCCAAACAACTTCATGTACAGAGGAAGATGATGGTTATGAGTTGGGAGCTGAAAATAAGATGAAAAATTCCTCAATATTAGAAAATTTAGAAAGCAAACTAAAACATCTAAGTGTTGAACAAAGCAAAGAATTAACTGACATGATCCAAAATTTCCCTGAAATTTTTACGGACATACCTAAGTGTACTGACTTGACAAAGCATGAGATTAAGATCAGAGAAGATGCTAAACCATTCAATCAAAGAGCTTATCGTGTATCACCCTTTCATCGAGATGTTTTGAAAAAGGAAGTTGAATATTTGTTGCAGCACGGATTGGCAGAGCCCAGTTCAAGTCATTACAGTTCTCCTTGTGTGTTAGTAAAGAAACCAGATGGCTCGTTTAGGATGTGTACTGATTATAGAAAATTGAATTCCATCAGTGTAGTTGATAATTAACCCTTACCTCTTATTGATCAATTACTTGATAATATTTGGCAAGCCCAGTATGTTTCTAAAGTGGTGAAAGAGTTACCAAGTTTTGTGAAAGTGCTTAGAGTTTATTGCTTATTTTGTGCAAGTTTTTCGGCCATAATAATTTCCCTGATTGTTTGTATAATCTTGTTGTATAAAGACAGAGAACATTTTTGGAGAAAACAGTGTAATTGTGGATTTTTTATCCCTCTTCGAATCCACCAATTCAAACCCGGGATAATTAATCTTTTGGGAGGAGGAATGTTATAAGGTGTTGAAGGTGTTATAATATATATAACCATTTTATAAGTGATTATATATCTCTGTGAAAATTTTGATGTTTTGCTTGCAGATTCGTCATTCATTGTGAAGATGTGATTTTAAAATGTCCTTTTCTTACAGATAAATTGTATATCATGTAATCTTAAAATGCTTTGGTATGTTTTTCCCTTTGTTTAATATTTGGAATTGTACTATGAACAACGAATTCCTAGTGTATTTTTAGTGCCGCCGAAGAGAGAGAGGGTAAGAGTTTATCGCTTCCATATTTGCACAGGTGTCCAGTAACTCACGCTTAGAGGCAAAAGGACCCCTCTTAACTTATCGTGATGAGTTGACATTTATTGGCCAGTTGCCTATTCTACATTCATCATGTATGTCTAACCTATGTTTATTAGCTTTGTCTGTGCTTATTCTTTTTGTAATCTGAGAAAGAGAGAATGAGGAACAGTAAGATAGTTGAAGTTGACATGCTGTCAGCCAACCAATTTTGGTCTAAAAGCACTTCCTTTTGCTTGTTCAGGTGGTTTGAGTCTCCAGGGAAATGTCTGTCATAGATAAAAAGTCAGGCGCTCGAAGCTCAGCCATGTATGTATTCATACATGTGTGTACTTGTGTATGTATGTATGATGTATGCATACTCTATGTATAATGCATTCTGGAAGGGCTTCTGTTGGAGAGTTAAAAGTGCAGTGCTGTTCCAAAGACAGTCAGTCAGCCATAGGGGTCCCTGAGATCAGCATCTCTCTCTCTCTCTCTCTCTCTCTCTCTCTCTCTCTCTCTCTCTCTCTCTCTCTCTCTCTCAATAATCCCATTATATATATAAGGGATACTGAAGGATTACTGTTTGTAAAAGCTCTGTTAAAACTCTCCCCAGGAGTGTATTAATTTTGCAGAAGGTGATCAGGAATATTGTTCTGTGCAAGTATTGTGGAAAACGAGTAATGGTGTAATGATTACAAAAGGGAATGTGGTGATTACTGAGTTTTGTAATGTTAAGAGTTAAAGTGATATTCTAGGTAAAAGAGAATTATTATTTTGAATAAGTCTTAGTGACTTGACAGTGTTGTCTATTAGAGTGTTAGAAAGACGTGAGTTTAACTTTTTCTTTTTTTAAAAGAAAAATGTTCTTGTGAAAGATTGATATAATCTTTAGGCACATTTTTGGTGGTTGGTATATTTCCATTTTTGCATATTGCATTCTTATATGTCTGTGCTATCATATTACTATAATTTTATAATTACTGTGTTTTGCTGGTGATTTCTTAACATTTTGTTAGTGCCTACCTGTTGTTGAGATTTTGGAGAATGTTTATGTGAGTTCCAGTCAGTAATATTTTGGTGAATGTTTCTGTTAGTTAATCAGGCATACTGTATACTTGGCACTTGAGTGATAGTTAATAATTTGAGTCTTACCTAACCAAATTGCTTTTTTAATAAATTAGAGTTTTGTGAATTAAACTTGATTAACAAATTCTTAAATCTTACATTGTTGTCAATTAATAGTAAATCTTTTGAGATTGTGAACTTTGCATATAACTTTTGAATTTAGAAATAAACCTGTCTGTTTAAATTTTTTTAAAACACAGCATTTCATTTTGACCACCAGTAATTAGAGACATTAATGAATGTGTACAAGGTAAGTGATGTATCTGTTTGTTCACCTGAGACTTATCTAGGTAAAATAGAACCAGAGAGACAGCTAGTGTTTATTGAAGTGATACCCATTTTCCACTAGTCTGGATATAAATTAATAATTGTTGCCTCACCCATAACTTGATGAAGTTACATTGATTTTCTCAAGTGATAAGTAAGTTTATGGGATCATTGTACCTTTAGTGATTCAGTCAAAAACTCTTTGTTATGAGGTTTCAAGTATCTGGTTGATGTGAGGT
>NC_089793.1:56664547-56672047 GCF_040412425.1 Macrobrachium rosenbergii
TGGTCGAGTTTTTGAGCAGCAAATTGGAGCACGCCTACAAGTGGAGCACGTCGTAGAGGTGTGACCATGAGTAGTCGTGTGACCACGAGCTGCTGATGACAGCGTGAGGCTGTCCTGACGTCTCCATCGGGGTTTTCTGGTTTGTAGGGTTCTTGTCCCTGTTGTGCAGCTGAGGGCTGTCTTGGTGCCCCGATGGAGGACGTATGTTTGGTATTTTTTTTTCTGCCTGCTGTTGTTTTTTTGTTTTTGTTTAAAGCTACTTTTTGTTTATAAAGTTAAGTTTAAAGGACTGAAAACAACTTTGTAAATAAATTAATATTTACATTTTATTGTTTTTGTTGTTTTCTCCTCCTTTGTTTGTTGCATCTGCCGTCAGTCATGACAGCCCGTCCTGAGTATGTTAAGAACATATAACGAGCCGAAATGTCTTTAACGCTCTGTTTTGGCTGGCGGGGTTGTTACGGCAATGGAGGATCATTAAAAAAATAATCACAAATGAAATGGTTAAACTGCTGTCAAGTTCAAAGTTTTTTTTTTGTTTTGATGTTTTTCGTGGTGAGCTGCCGTTTTTCTGTCTTTCGGGTCTGGTTGGGCAGCGAGTATTTAGCAGCAGGCAGTTTTGAGTCGACGTTGGTCGAGTTTTGAGCAGCAAATTGAGCACGCCTACGAATGGAACGTCGAGAGGTGGAGTGTGACCATGAGTATCGTGACCACGAGCTGCTCATCTTTGATGACAGCGTGAGGCTGTCCTGACGTCTCCATCGGGGTTTTCTGGTTTGTAGGGTTCTTGTCCCTGTTGTGCAGCTGAGGGCTGTCTTGGTGCCCCGATGGAGGACGTATGTTTGGTATTTTTTTTTCTGCCTGCTGTTGTTTTTTTTTGCCTTTTTGTTTAAAGCTACTTTTTGTTTATAAAGTTAATTGTTTAACTTGTCTGCCTTTGGCTTTTTTTGTATTTATGGTTTTATCTTTTACCAGACCTGACTCAGTAAATACTTATAACTTCCAAATAAATTAATATTAAGCTTATTTTATTGTTTTTGTTGTTTTCTCCTCTTTGTTTGTTGCATCTGCCGTCAGTCATGACAGCCCCGTCCTGAGTATGTTAAAGAACCTGCATAAATTACACATCCATAGATACTCTAAAGTTTATCAAGTGTGGAATTAACAAGTGAAGTTTCATTCGTAATGAGGAATGAAATAGAAAGTTTAGGCCAAAGGCCAAGCGCTGGGACCTATGAGGTCATTCAGTGCTGCAAAGGAAATTGAGAGTAGGTAGGTCTGAAGGTGTAACAGGAGAAGAACCTCGCAGCTGCACCATGAAATAATTGTGAGGAGAGGGTGGATAGCAAGATGGAAGAAAGATAATATGAACGGAGGGAATGAAAGGGGCTGCAGCTAGGGGTCGAAGGGACCTGACGCTGCAAAGAAACCTGAGTACTGCCTACAGTGAACCACGTGAAGGAAATACCCTCCTACGGGGGGATTATTGTTTCTGACCTGCACCTTAGAAGACCAGAACAACCGGAGAAATAGACTCGCAGATTTGTAATGACCCACCTCTGATAAAGCCCAACAGAGATGTGAAACTATAAAAGGAGGCGAAGATATAAATTCACACAGATTGAGAAGCATGCGGGGTAGATGAAACAAATCACAGGATCAAACCTTCCTAGACCAGAACTGACCAGATATGAGGCTATAGTAGCAGTTTGTTTCAGGAAAATATCACGAGAGCCAGTTTCCATGCAGGATGATAGGTAGAGGAGACTGTCATTGAAGTATCTAGCAGAAACGAAAGAATGGGTAGACCTGTTTGCGTACTTATAATGAATATATTATCTACGACAAAGGCGTCTATGAACATACTGATAAATTTTCTGGTAGTCAGTACTCCATAGAAAACATGCGGCTCCATTAGAGAAGAAAAAGAAGTACTGTGAAGTAAGAGAGAAAGTGAAGTAGGTGGAAACTGGTGAAATGTAAGAGATGAATATGAAAAGTTTGTGGATAAATTTTATATTTTAGAGGAAATCAAAAGCACATTGGAAGGGTATTCAGAAAATGGATATTAGAATAAAATTTATAAAGAAATAGATGCTGAATAAAGCCAGTGTAAACAAGTTCGACACGTGATTGTTTTGAAAAATTGCCGAATGTTGTGTATATTGTGAAAAAAATCTAAATTAAATACAGCAAGAGTTGAATGAGGTAATGGCAGCTTGTGAAAGGTTAGAAACGTTATTAATCAAGATGTACGATGGTAAATCAAATGGTAAATCTGAATGCTGGAAAGGCGACAGAAGTTGCTCTTGATGGAAATACTAGTGGGATTCGGCAGTACATCACGAGAAAAGTTACCAAGAGAATTGATGAGAGTAATAATAATATACTTATTTAGCAAGTTAGGAAAGTTGCATGTGAAGTTTTGACCTGGAAAGTAGAACTGAGAACTGAAGACCTAATGGGAGAAGAATAGGGTTATCTCTGTATGTGTTTTGTTTGACTGTATTTATGGAATAGTTGTGCCATATATGGCCTTAGATAGAGCTTATGATATAATTGGAGGTGCTGGTAAATGTCATGATATTAAATCTTGGATTAGAATGTACGACGGAAACAACAAGTTTGGTGCATACTTGGATGGTAGACAATGGTGTCTAGTGAATCCTGCATTCATCGTGCCTTAGCATTTCATTTGTCATCCCATCAACTGGTGGTTTCTTTTCGTTTTTCAATCTGAATTTCCATCCACATTTCCTCAACAGACACTTCTACAAGAACTCAGAAACTTGCAATAACCTAAACCACTATTCAGATCTTTACCTCCACTGCATTCTGCATAAAAAAAAAAAAAAATTCCAAAATCCTCACTCCATTGACCAAAAACTCCATTCACATCAAATAGCATTACTATATTTGCATCCCGAATTCTGAGTTCCAGTTTCTTGATAACCTTTCTCCCCACATTGACCTCGCTCTATAGCAGTTTTTTTGCCATGAAGTTTTTGCTCTTATTCAACTCTTTATTTTGATTACAAACCTCTTTCTTCTCATATTTTTCTTGATTACCATATTCATCCTCTTGCATACCAGATTCATTCTGTTATGTGACTGAACATATATCATATATATTACGCCCTCTATGAGGTCGTTAGCTCTTACCTCGAGAGGTTTCACGGTAGCGTTTGTCAGCGTAAGACCGAGCTGGCACGAAACTTCATTACTCTCTCTCACAGCCTCTCTCTCCCTCTCTCTCACAGCCTCCCTCTCTCTCTCTCTTCTTTTCTCTCTCTCGTCAACCAAGTTGTTAATGTGTCAAGGATTAAGAGTAAAATCACGTCTACAAAAATACAGTTTATTCAAGAGTCTAACATAGTAAATGGTTTGGGATGAAATAAAAAAAAAAAAAAGTAACGAGAAAAGGACAAGCCTATATCCCAGATATAACAACCCAAAAATAAGTCCAACTAATATACAACGTAGTGCTGTCAACTTTAACTAATTAAGTCTCTACATCGTGAGAGTAAAAACTGTCTAACATGACAGGAGTCACGGTATGTCAAGTTCCCTTCCATTTGTTTGACCTCTAATCAATGCAACTGAGGAAACAAAGGGAAAAACAGAACTTTTAAAAATAGGCTCAGAGAAAAACAGATGTGGGATCTCACCCATGTGACTGACCCCAAACCACACAAAAATACGTGGCAAAAAAAAAAAAAAAAAATTCAATAAAAACCAAATGGCATAAAAATCAAAATGGGAATAAAAAAAAGATATTTAAAACAAGGATTGCATATGGAAGGAACAATATAGGTTAAACATAGATAATGATAAAGCCCATTCAGGCTTTGAAAATCAAAGTCTCAGCTCACCTCACTAGCAGTTCCTAAGCACTTCCACTGGAGTGGGTATTTTCCTAGAAAATCACCAGACCCGAATGAAAAACCTTTACCCAAAACGTGAAACCTACACTTCCTATGTTCCGCCCATTAGAGCGAACTCACGAATGCAGTCTCAACCGGAACCCAACGACTTCCGGCCGCCAGAACATTCCGTCGTAGCTAGCGCGTCGTTCAAGGAGCCATGCCCGTTGTCTCCATGGGAAGGGAAGCTGACCACAGACTTCCTCAGCTCTGACTCGCAAACACGTAGGGACCGATTCACGTTTTCACCAGCCCAAAATATATCGGGCTAACCAGAACTGCTTAACTAACAAAAAACATAATATATATTATGTCTAATTTGATTTTTGAGGAGACAGAGCCGAAAGTGTTAACAAAAAATGAGTTAAGGTTGAAAGAGAAGAGTGGACAAGAATGGAAAGGGCAGAGTGACGGCGTCTGGATGCTGAGAGGCATGGTGTTAGGGGAAAGGTAACCGCTTTAGCCCGAGGATCATATAGGTGCAATTGAGTGCAGGATGAGAAAGATTTGTAGCAGAGAATGAATATGGCTCAAAAATTATTTCACTGAATCAGATTTGGAGGATATTTGATTAACGGTGGTTGTGATAAGTAATTCAAATGCAATTGTAGGTGGCAAAGAAGTGGTGTTGTTTGTGGTATGGAGTTACTGGAGTATATGGGGATGGATGGATTATATCTGGAATGTGTTTGGCACGGGGCGTGATTGTTGAAATACATTAGGTAAGACAACCAACGATGAGTTTGCTGAGTTATATACTGGTACATTGTACATGGAAGAGTTATTTTGTTTAGAAGGATGAAAGGCAGAAGTAAAAGGATTGATGGAGAGTTTGTATAATCTCATATGTGGTCGCATGGCAGCAAGGAGTACAGGAATGATGGGATAGTGAACAGCATGTGTGTAATAAAGAAATGAATGGTTTGTTGAGAAAAGAGGAGACTGTTTCAGGTGCAGTCACAAGACAGAAAAAAAATATATATATATATATATATATATATATATATATATATATATATATATATATATATATATATATATATATATATATATATATATATATATATATATATATATATATATATATATATATATATATATATATATATATATATATATGTAGAATCTACTGGTCACTTTTACAGACACATATGTAATTCTAATAGCCACAATGCCCTCTTAACTTCTCGAATTCTTCGCGCTTTTTGGATATGCTTGTAACTACGAAGCCGAAAATATCCAGACGGAAGAAATTGAAGAGCCTGTGAATAGCGGTCGCAGCCAGGTCGGCAACATGACCTCCTTGTGAATATGGTAACGCGGGTTCGATTCTCGCGACCGCTATTCACAGGCTCTTCAATTTCTTCCATCTGGATATTTTCGGCTTCGTAGTTACAAGCATATCCAAAAAGCGAAGAATTGAGAACACAAGAGGGCATTGTATATTAGAATATATATATATATATATATATATATATATATATATATATATATATATATATATATATATATATATATATATATATATATATATATATATATATATATATATATATATATATATATATATATATATATATATATATATATATATATATATATATATATATATATATATATTAGTGCATATATGTGTGTGTGTGTGTACCCCGTCGCTGGTTCAACCTCACGTGACTTATTATCAAAAAAATTCCCCTAAAGTATTGGCAGGAGAGAATGACCTTAGGGAGAATATGAAGCTGTTTTACAAGGAGAGTACTAAATAGAGATATGCTAGAATAAACTGTGTAAAAAGGGAAATTCTAACTGAACTGGAAGTGGCCCTGGATCCATGCTGTGATCATTCTGAAGATTTGTTGAAATGGGAAGACAAATGAGAGTTGTAGCTGGCAATGCAGCAGCGTGAAGGATTAGTGTGAGGTTGAGAATTCTTATTGATATGACAGTTTGGGATGCAAGGAAGGAAAATTAAGATGTTGAAGAGTGGAAAGAGACCATTTATTGATGGAAGTGCTTTGGCATAGTCTATGAGAGTCGAGTGATTGGCTGACCTGGGGTTTTAAGGTATTTATATATGGCAGAAGTGTTTTGAAAGAACAAATGATAATAATAGTAGTTTCTTTGATTTATGATAAATATGATGGCAACATTAAGAATTAGATAAATAGGGGGTTATCTTCTGAAAAATATACTAGTAATATTAAAAATAGCATTGCTTATTACACCAGGTAAGATGTACTTTAGGATTTTGATTGAGAAACTTAGATAGGTGGAAGAAAGGTGTATAGATAAGAGAAGAATATTTTGACTCTAAACCTGGATTTGGGTGTGTAGATCAAGTACTTTTTGTGAAAGAGTTAAGTGAGAGGATGAAAGTAAAAGCAAAAGACTCTTTTAGGCATTTATGTACCTAGGAAATTCCAATGATAGATTTTAAATAGAGGCAATGTGGAAAGTAATGAGGTTATATAGCACAGAACTTAGATTGGTGGGATCACTTGAAAGGTTTTATGGTTCTGAGACAATGGTGTTTTGTGGTTTCATGGCTGTTCAATATCTTAAAGGTTGGAGTGATGAAAGCAGTCGGAGAACAGAATTTAAACAAAGGTACAAAGTGATAGGATAGGAAAATGAACTACGAATGTAGTGAGGTGTGGATTGGTTGATGTCTGTAGAGGGGACAGTGTTGACAGCGAATAGTGAAGGTGAACTGCAGAAGTGGTTAAAGGGTTGGAGAGGGTTTGCAAATAAAGAAGTTGGAAGTATATGAGAGCAACAGAAGGGTTACGAGGGTAAATAGAGAAAAAGAAGGTGGAGCAGTGAGTGTTAATATGAATGGTAAAAGAACTGATCCAGCTAATTTGTATACGTATTTGGTGGTAAATACAATGGATGATTGCATGATGAGAGAAAAGGTGACGCACAGTATAGGTGAAGCAAGGAAGACGGCAGGGTTAATGACAGGCAAGCAACTTTCACTTTCTGTGGGGGCAAAGGTGAGAAAGTACAAAGGGATTATTGAGGCAACTCTCCAGTATGGAACTGAAGTGTGGATGTTGAATGTGAGTGAAAAACAACTTGAAGCTCTTGAGATGAACTCTTTATGTAGTATATACGGTATAGCGTGCCATATTTACTACGTAGGTGAAGAGGATGGATTAAAGTCTTTTGAGGCGGCTTGGTCATGTAGAGAGAATAAAGGCCAGTAATTTATTGAAAAGAGCGCACAGTTCGCAAGTTTAAGGAAGAACAAGAGGAAGATCTAGAGTGCTGGGTAGATGGAGTGAAAAAGATCACTGGAAATACAAGGCCCACATATCCATGTAGAGAGAGAGTGCGTCCAAGATCTAGATAAGTGACTCTGTGTGCATAGGTATTTGAAGAGAGTCATGTTGTGACGAATTCTGCGTAGGGTGTTACTCCACCTATCAGCATTTAATGTAAGCATGTGGCAGTCACGTTTTGTTATTTCCTTTCTCGGTCAACCTCTGATAAAACGAAAAAAACATAAAAATTTCTCTTTATTTACTCTAATATTTGATTATTTGTGAATGTGAGTGAGTGAAAGACCGACGGG
>NC_089793.1:56679547-56697047 GCF_040412425.1 Macrobrachium rosenbergii
TTCTTTGAATAGACGTAATATCAAAGTAAGTCATACTATTAATTACATTTATTGCTTATGCTCTGAGGTCTAGGTGTTGGCCCCTAAGGCAAAATTTTATTCAATATTCAATTTAACACTTCCAACCAGACTCACAATATAACAATATAACAATATATATATATATATATATATATATATATATATATATATATATATATATATATATATATATATATATATATATATATGTATATATGTATGTATGTATGTGTGTGTGTGTGCATGTGTGTGTGTTTTAATGTGTGGAACAGTCCATCCTACATGATAAATCTTTACAAAGCCACTCTTCTCGGTCAGACCATGGAAGGGATCAATGGACAAATCTATAATGTAATTCTCTCAATGGCGTTATGCAATACCGGCAGAACAACACCAGATGTCGCTGATATGGCTTCAAGGATGTTATGTAATTCGAAATTAATTAAAGCAAGTAAAAAAAACGCTGAAGTATCTTCGGCGCAATCGAGTTTTCTGTACAGCCACTACAGTGTATAATCAAGGCCACCGAAAATTGATGTCTTTCGGTGGTCTCGGTATAATACTATATGAGCCGCGGCCCTTAAAACTTTAACCACGGCCCGGTGGTGGTCTGTCCAATATCTTTGCCAGAAACACGATTATGGATAACTTTAACATTAAATAAAATAAAAACTACTGAGATTAGAGTGATACAATTTAGTATGTTTGATGATTGGAGGGTGGATGATCAACATACCAATTTGCAGCCCTCTAGACCAGGGTTCTTCAAACTTTTTTTGCCGTGACCCAGTTTCTACTATGACATCATTCCCACGACCTATACCGAAAGTTAGTTATAAATGATTTGTTTAACCAGACCTCTGAACTCTTTTAGGGTTCTTCTCGGGCTGGGATTAGCTATACCGAAAAATATAGGGCGACACGCATATCGATGGTGGCATCAAGGCGATTTCTCTCCTTTGACTTTAACTTGGTTAAGACTGAGAAACCAGTCTCACACATATACGTGGTTGTAAAAGGTAGCAAGAGAATGACACTTTCTTTACTCAAGTTGGGGTAGTCCTTGGAAAGGCTTAGCCAAACAGAAGAAAATGTTGATGATGTCTTGTGCCTCATTCTCAATGAGTTATCACTAGTTAGCCGGACAAACTCTTCTTCCTTACTAGGTGTTAAGTTTAATTCCACATCTGAATCTGGGTTCCCAAATACAAACGGATCTTTTACTCAGTATTCTCTTTTAAATGGATAGTTTTTTCTTCTGGAAAATACTGCTCAAAGCTAGCTGACAGAGACTGAAGGTGTAGGTCTATATCTTTATTTTTTTTCTGCATACATTCTTGATTTAAATGGTTTTCCTCAATATGTTGTAAAAGTGTGGGGAACATGTAGTAAACAGGTTGGTCTGTTTTAACCCTTGCTTGCCAAATCTTTAGTGATTTTTTAAATGCCTGTACTTCCTCGGTTTGTTTAAATATATCGGGATAGCCACCTAACTTCAGTATGGTACAACAAGTATGACTGATCAGCTCCCATTTCACAGCAAAGTTGTTCGAACAAACGGCTATTCAATGAACTTCCTTTGATAAGATTGACGAGTTTTACAGCTTCATTTAGAACATTTTTCAAGCTGGCAGGGATTCCTTTTGCAGCAAAAGCCTCACGATGAACGAAACAATGATTCCAAGATACATAATTACCTGCAGCCTCTGATATCTTGCTCACAACACCACTATTTTTTGCTGTCATATTTGCCACTCCATTTGTAGCGACGCCCTTGCAGTTTGCCCAGCTCAATTTATATTTTCCAGTTACACAGTCATTCAAAACTCTGAAAATCTCTGACCCTGTTGTGTGTGTAAGTAAGGTCAAGCAGCACAATATGTCCTCCAAGAAGTCATCTTCCCATGGATATCTCACATAAACTTGGAGTGTTGCACAATTAGCTATATCAGTACTTTCATCACACTGGATAGCATATTCTTCAACAGCCTGGAGGCGTGAAATCAATTGAAATTCCAAATCTTCTGCAATATCCCTAATCCTCCGAAATACTGTTGTGTCACTGACAAGGACACATTTAATCTTCTCTGCTGATTTCTCATCAAGCACTGTAGTTACTTTATCTAATATAGCTGGAAGGATAAGTTTTTCACCATGAATATATGGCACTTTCTCTTTTGCTATTCGATAAGCAACTAGATAAGAAGCCAGTTGCAATTTATCATTGTGAGTGGTTGATTTACTATGGATTTTCACTGATAAATTCAACTGTTCTTTTTTCTTTGAAAAATCTACTGATTTTCCAACTAGTTCAACATGTTTCGATTCAAGGTGCCTCTTTAATTTTGAAGGCTTCATACTTTCATTTACAGAACTTCATTGCAAATAACACACTGTGGCAGAGGTTCTTGTTTATCCTTATCATACTTAATAAATCCATACTTCAAGACTTCTTCACTATATTGCTTTAGCCATAATTTCTTCTTAGCAGGAGGCTCAGAACAGGGCACAGGCGGCGATGATGCCTCACCCATACCAGTACGAGACATAGCAGGCTTCTCTGTCATTGAGTTCGTCTGTTTGTCTTTCTCTCCTGAACAAGAAGTCTTTGGTGTCTGAGTAGCAATGACACCCTTTCTAATAACAAATCGGTCCATTTGATACGTGTGTGGTTGCATGAACTGTTATATAACTAAAGGAGACTTTTGCACACATCTAAAACTTGAATGTAATTAATCATGTTCTGTTTCAAATCTGGAAGTACGCGTCTCAGGCTCACAGCTTACACGTTCCTTTCACGTTCGCCACCCACACCGCCGCTGAGTTACCCTGCACCTCTCTCTCTCTCTCTCTCTCTCTCTCTCTCTCTCTCTCTCTCTCTCTCTTCCACGAAAATAGAAAATCTGATCATCACGATTAGACTCGGATATTCGTTAGGACTAAGTGGATCATTGTATGAATTCATATTTATCTTATAGCCATGTACATAATGATTTTTATTTTATTTATGTATTATTTTTTGTGAGCCTGCGACCTAGTTTGGAGGACTTGGCGACCCAGTAATGGGTCGCAACCCGTAGTTTGAAGAACCCTGATCTAATCTAGACTCAGTAGTTTGTAAGATCTGAGGGCGGGTAGAAAAACTGCGGACAGAAAAAGTGCGGACTGACAGACTAGCCGGCACAATAATTTTCTTTTACAGATAATTAAAATTAGGTTAGACAATGACAAGATTGCATTTGGTCCTGTTATTGCACAGTCGTCCAGGAAAGAGAAGCCTGGCAACTCTTTTTAAAAGATATAAATGAGAAATCTAGTGGCTTAGTTTGATCGATTATGTTTACTTGTTTGTTTGTTCGTTTTTTCTGTCTTTCACCAGCCAGGACGGTAATGTTTCCTGTGCGGAAGGGTCACTTCCTTTCCACTCCTACCACTGAAAAATAATTTCCATTCCACAGGATAACACTGATACATGGAAATTAATTTAAACCTATTAATTGTATCATACAGAATATTGTTATTATCTGCATTATAATCATTTTCAAATATTGCTTTTCTTGAAGCCTCGGGAAACTTTTCATCATATTAAAACCCTTCCTCGTTTACCGGTTGAACACCAAACAATTATCCTTTGTTTTCCAGCTCTGGATTGCTCAACTCAAAAGCGGCGACATCACAAAGAAAAACTATCTCTAACTATGAGTCTGTGCTGCTGTGTGGACTTGGTAGAACACACCAAGCTGCGCATGAACGTATAACAAAGCCGCAAAGGTTTCTGACTTGAGAAAAGTCTTAAAAATGAATTTTTAACCGAGTCAAACAAACCTCTCCTGCCTCAGTCATACCTCTCCCAGGCACCTTCCACAAGCCTCTTCTCAAAACAATCCTCATATTCAGTTCACCACCCAACCCCTTTCTCCCCTTCTCCATTCTCTCCAGTCTTCTCCTATTCTCTCCTTCTCTTCCTCCTCTTTCTATTCCGCTCGTTCTGTTCTCTTCGTCTCTATTTTTAGCAATGGAGGACGTTTAGGTTCATATTTTCATCCCAACCGTCTAAGCTGGACGTCTTAAATTCCACGATGGTAGAGAAGTCAACACGAATTCCGTAGGCAGCGTCATTCATTTTGTATGTCCTTCTCTTCCTCTTTTAGGTCACGCCAGAGTAGAGAGGATAGCAAAAAGAAAGAAAAAAACAATAATCTTGGAAAACGTTGCAGGACCAGCTTCCTGTGAAAGGTGACACAGGCTGCGTGAAATGGCTACTTAAAATTATGATACAGAAGATATATAGATAATTTTTAAGCTTTTGATAATATCAATATCTTGTTTTAGTTCTACTTAACGTTAACGGCTTTAAACTCTCAAAGTTGGAACGACGATGCACAGATTTGTACCTTGGGAATAAAAATAAATTGCCCTGACTCCCTATATGTATAGCCTATAGGAGAATGAAAGTAATGTCCATTTAGCCAAGTTTGCAGTTATGATTTTCTTCTACTATCCAAGGAGACAGAATAAGAGCCTCGATGGCCAAGTTTATTAGAGCAGCAGCCTCGGACTTCTTAGGAGGTCTGTGGCACAGGTTTAAATCCTCAGCTGACCGGTTAGAGAGGCGGACACTCTGCTATCCGTGTAGACACCCCGGGATTATGTATGTAATCAACGGATAGGTTTGCTTAAAAGCAAATGGGCGTTACAGACTCATAAACACACAACCAAAGCCACTTCAACATCTTCTAAAAAACATAACAGACACCTCACACGTCTCGATTGTCGACCTAACCGCGCAACGTCTCCTCACTGCTGGGAGAAAGGGCGCTGGTGACTGGTACATTACATGTACATACGCTACCGGGGTCTAAACGATGACAGGCAGGGCAGCCGATCGTGACGACAAAGTCTACCCCAAAGCCAAATCAAAGTCCTTCAAAAAGAAGGCACCGTGCTTACCCCATACAAATGGGAAAAAAGCGCGTTAAAAGAAGATCCAAGGAGACAGAATAGGAAGGGCTGAGCTGTGTTTGTGTGTACACAACAATGATTGTCGTCATTGGTGAAACCTCTGAGCATCATTATTTTAATTAATAATAATGTAATGGTGAATTACATGAGCATCATAAGTTTGTATTCGAGTTGTAAACGAGTCGACAGAGGCACAACAGGGTTCACAGAAAGACACTAACAAGGAAAAACTTACAATTCGAACCCAAGACGTTTTATTTTCTTGTATAAAATGCACTTTTTGAGATAAAGATTTATGAAGATATTGATATATGAAAGGATCCGATGGAGGCGTGAGTTTCCCATAGTGGAAGGAAATCATTACTATATTGCAACCATTACAAGTGTCATATATGATGCCATATGCGACATTTTACAAACCGTCAGATTCTGCGATTAAAGAAAGAATCGTATGAATTAGCAGGACATAAATTTGTAAAAACAAAAAAAAAAAACAAATACAGTTTAATAATGCATAGTTCATTTCAAAGTTTAAATTCATACAATATATACTGCCTTACATCACATCTTTCAAATCTACGCAACATTCAATTGAAATTTGCAAGAATCACGAAGAAAACTTGTGACAAATCTGATAATACTGTGCTTAATTATATAAAAAAAAAGATGGAAAAAAGGCATCAAGGCTCGACAATAAACCATTTTGACTATTCAGACTATTTCAGAGAGAGAGAGAGAGAGAGAGAGAGAGAGAGAGAGAGAGAGAGAGAGAGAGAGAGAGAGAGAGAGAGCGACTCACTGAAAGTTTCAACTACTCCACGAGGTAGAAGATAATGAACAAGACACGTCACCAACTTCATCACAATCACCGTCAAGGTAATATTCAGAACAGTCTTTCCCGTCTCTTTTATTTTATTTCTCTCTTCTTCTTCCCACGCTTTTTATCTTCTAGTATTTCTTTTTCTTGTTCTCAGTCTCCCTGCATGGCCAGGGATGAGGCAAAAGGGAGCCACAAGCCTCGGCGTGACGACCATTTCTTCGAGTCATTAAAATAAAAGCTTATGTCTCTCGTCACAATGGAGGACTTCCCTCTTCTCTTCCTCAAATTTCACTTCCCCAACTCGATCCAGCCACCGACCCCTTCCCTGCCTTCCTCCTTTCTGTATTTCTCACCCAGAGAGCTAAGTCTATCGGAAAACCTTCCAAAATAATCTTTATGTCGTATACTGCGTAATTCTTAATCTATTTCTGTTTTATTTTGATGGATGTCACAGGGGGGCGTATGTGTACGAAAATAAACTGCTTTAATTTTCCCCACCACCAACTCATCTGCTTCATTCTTCAAGTGGGTATACTCTGTACCCAAAAGGAAGACGCTGTAGCCTACGCAGAGCAATTATTATTCTTGAAGGATGAAATTAAGGGCCTACAAATAATCGCCGGCGTCGATTGTCTGAGACTCAATCTTCTACCTTCCACTATAATTTTCTTCACAACCTCACCGTTATTTACGTTAATCGATGTCGAAGTCCTGCCAAACCTGACCTCGAACCCTGAGAGATTTCCAGCCTCCACAGACTCGACTTTAGAAAATGAACGAGACTTATCCTGGTACACATTGAACAGGTGAACATAAATTTCTGCTGTCTTGTTAGAGAACGCATGCTTCATTATTATTATTATTATTATTATTATTATTATTATTATTATTATTCGTTGTTATAAAAAATTTTCTTGGCCTTCCGCACTTTCTAGACTGACGCGGGCCATAGCAATTTCCGGCTTTTATGAAACAGATGAAACCTAGCAACATAACACCCGAATGGCGATGGATTGCCACTTAAGAAATTGACTGAGATTTTTATATAAACCACTTACTCACCAACACTCACACACAAACACACACACAACCATACGCACCTATGTATGTATGTGTATGTATATATATATATATATATATATATATATATATATATATATATATATGTACGTATGTATACACACACACATATATATATATCAGGATGGATATATACTATATATATATAAAGGAAAACCACCCTTTTTTGACATCATGGTTTTCATCTTAACTAGACCCCACTATCAAAAGCAAACATAATTTTATATATATATATATACATATATATTATGAATATACATATATATGTATATATCAGATATGTATATATATATATATATGAATATATATATATATATATATATATATATATATATATATGTATATATATATATATATATATACAATCTTGTATATGTAAGGAAGACGGGGAAGCACAATAAGACAAGGAAGTGTCAACAAGTCAACAGGTCAAGGAAGGCAGCGAACAGGCCTCATTATCAAGCTACAAAATTGATAATAACTAATTAGTATAACTAAATTAGGTGATCAAGTTTAAAATTTACAAAATTACTTACAATAAAACATGAAAACAGCTAAAAATATGAGCAGGGACTAACGCCGCTGAGGGAGGCAGAGGAAGAACTGAACCTGCAAAAATGTCAAAAGTTCACGAGAGATGAAGAGGTGTAGACGTGGGTTGGGTCTTCAGTGAGGGGACAAGTTTTTTGAATGAACGGTGATTCATTAAAGGTTAAAAGTGACGACTTGAACTGAAATTGAAAAGGCTCCCGATAGTCAGCCGGTGTGTGGGTATGATTTTAATTTTCAAGGTTTAGAATTTAGAGATCTTTATAAAAAGTTTTATTATGAATAAATCGGAGACTGGAAAAGAAAGGTAATTTAGGAACGTTAGGAGTAGGATCAGGTGGAATCAAAATTGGATATAAAAATTTGGAATGTTTGAAAAATATGTGGGAGGGGTCGGGGGTGGACAGCAGTTGTATGAAAAGTATTTTTGCGAAAACGTGATTTCATTATGAGAAACTTGCCAACTAGAGGACAAAGTATAGGTTCGGTAAAGCATAGTTAACATGTCATTAATCTTAAAACTGCAAGAACAATAACCATAAAAACTTGTAACCAAGCGACTGAATGTCTTTTTTAAAAACTGACCTACAAATTTTTATAGTGCGTGTTCTTTCAATTTTCAGTCAATGCCATGTTAACTATGCTGCGCCGAACCTACACTTAACCCTCCAGTTGGCAAGCTTTTCATACTGAAATCACGTCTTGGCGAAATTAATTTCCAACAACTGTTCTCCCTCCCACTCATTCTTTAAAAATACCTCCAAATTTTAAATAATAATTTTGTTCCTCGTCATCCTAAACTAGGAGACTATTCGGAGTTCTAGCCCGTCTCGGTTTAAACAAATATTTTGGGTTCACTATGTGGACGATATTTTCATTCTTTTCATTCATGATGACTATTTATTCCATGAACTAGTAGAATTTGTTAACAGTCAGATACAACAAATCAAGTTCACATATGAAAAGGAATCAGAGCGCAAATTACCTTTTTTTGATGTCCTAGCTTTTCACAATCCAAACACAAAGAAGTTTGAATCCTCAGTTTACCGAAAGCCAACCAATGCAGAATTATATGTTCATTTTTATTCCTATCATGGCATTCAGATAGAGAAAAATATCATTGTTAACATGGCTGTCAGGGATCTTAAAGTTTGTGACCCACAATATTTAGATGATGAAACTGCCCATATTCAAAATACTTTTAGTAAGTTGAGTTACCCTGCCCATTTTATTGAAGATGCTTTGTCTAAGGCTAAGAAAAAGTTTTACAACCCTTCACTCAGGCAGACTGATCACAGCAAGAGATTCATAACGCTTCCACATCATGAGAAATTAAAATCAACAGCCCAGTTAATCAATAGTACAAGTAATGTTATAGTAGCTTTCACATATGGAAATCCAAATTCAATAAGAATAATAGCCACAGAATTGGTAGTGACAGTAACAACAAGAGGGGGCCAGGTCATATTCCCCCCCCGGATATTTTCCCCCCTGACATATTCCCCTTCTGGACATTTTCCCCCCTAGTATACAACAAGTTACTCAATTACCCCAGTGATAGTTTAAGTGGTTGGGATGCTAGTTCTGCCAATTCTGTTGATAGTCTCGTTATCACAGTGTACTTGGACAAAGGCGCCCAGGGCCCTGTGAGTTGACACCAAACCTCGGTACAGCCTGCACACGACATGGACGTAATCAAAACAAGTGGGTGGAGACAAGATTTGTTACGAAGGCTACATGTACACGAAAAAAGAGACAAAAAAGACACGTATTTGATGGGAGTATACACAACGAAAAACCAAACCATGTAAGGGTGCATTAACAACAAGCTTAACCCTGGATGATGTGAGAGTAACTGTGCCCCATAGCCATGAAGTTGACTGTTTTGGTGTTGAAGCAGAGAAGGTGCGATGCAGTATTCGTCAAAAAGCAAAAACATCACGAGAGAGTACAACTTCTATACTTGCCACAGCCATTCAAGAAACTCCAGAACCTGTGAGAATACATCTAGGAAGAGAAGAGTCTGTCAAAAGAAATATCCGACGTCAGAAGCAGAGTTCACTACCAAAGGAACCAGTATCGCTGGGAGAATTTCACGTGCCTGATGAATGGTCAACAACAGGAAGCGAGCACCCACAGCCCTTTCTGATACATGACAGTGGACCACAGTCTTCAAACAGGATACTTGTTCTTGCAGCGGATAATGTTCTGCAACACTTGCTATATCTGATACATGATACATGGATGGTAACTTTTCTTTAGCCCCAAATATATTCATGCAGCTGTATGTTATTCGTGTGCCACTTGGTAGTTCTTCAGTTTCAGCTGTTTATGCTTTGCTACCCAACAAACAACAGCGAAGCTATGAAGTTGTTATCAAGGCAATAGTAGACAGATGTGAGGAACTGGGATTTACTCCTGATCCAACTGTTGTAATCACCGACTTCGAGAAATCTGCCATGAATGCTGTTCAAGCAGTCCTCGGTCACCATGTCAGAATGCAGGGCTGCTTCTACCATCTTACCCAGAGCGCTTATGATACTTCCAAGATCTTGGTCTTGGTGCAGAGGATATAAAAATCAGGAGGAAATCAAACACTTTGTTGGTATGCTCGATGGTCCAGCATTTCTACCCTTGACAGATGTTGAGGAGGGCATAGCATTTCTGAAAAATACAACTCTTGAAGGGCTAGAAGAACTAGTTGATTACTTTGACTCGGTTTATGTATCTGGAAGCATTCGTCGTGTAAAGCCATCACCCAATGTTCTATCAGTACGAATCTGGTGCCGTCCACCTCTTTTTCCTCCACAAATTTGGAATGTGCACAATGTTACCCTGGCAGGAGGGGACCGCACAAACAACATGTGTAAGAGTTGGAATAATGTGTTCTCTCACTTGGTTGGCCACAAGCATCCATCTTTGTGGACACTCATTGATGCATTAAGGAAGGACTGTTCTTTGGTGTCCCTTGCCTTGCTTCAGGAGGAACGTGGTCAGCCTCCCAAAAAACGTGTCAAACGGTCCACAAGACAACTTCAAGAGCAGCTCTTTGAGATATGCGTAGCTCGACGAGATGGTCAGAAGACTGTAGAACAAACTTTGCGGGCTGTTGGTTATTGTAATCGACCCTAAATATATGAATGTACTGAATATTTTAATCCTTAATGCAAAAAATAAACTAGTATTAATGACACTTTTCTTCTGTACTTGACCCTAAATATCCCACATCAATATTTTAAGCCTTAATGCAATTATGTTTTTATCAGTTTTTATTGTTCAGTAAAAATACAATAAATCATGCATGACTCTGAGACACAAACAAACTTTCGCTCTTATTGTATTCAGTAGGTAAATGTCCAGAGGGGAAAATGTACAGAGGGGAAAGTGTCTGGAGGGAATATGGCCTTGGGGGAATATGTCAGAGGGAAAAATGTCTGGGGGGGGGGTGGATATGTTCGGGGAGGAGGGGAATGTCCTACGCTCCAACAAGAGAGACATAGGAGTATATTCTATAAAATGCAAGCTCTGTAATTTATTTTATTTTGGGGAGACAAGTAGGGGGAAGGACATTAGACTACAAGAACATAAAAAAGCGGTTAAGGACTTCGCTCAAAACAGCGCTATTGCTAAACATTGTTGGGAGAATAATCACGTCATGGATTGGGAGGGAGCTAAAACTATACAGAAGTAGTCAAGCAGGCCACAGAAGAGTAGTGGAGGGGGCTTTGATAAATATTTGCAACACATTAGATGGCAATAAAGCCTTTACGCAGGAGGACAGACATACAGACAGGCTAGTCTGTCGTTCCATAAATTTAAATTTCAAGCAGTTTCTCGAGGCCCCTGATACTGTGTCTCCCTCATCTCTCCCCGCACAGGTTGTCGAAGTGGCAGCTGTCGCAGAAATAACAGGAACCGATGCCGAAAGTTGTTCACCACCCACGAATCACCTAGTCACTAGTAATGAGGACCGTACGATCGAGCGACAGCCGTTAAGAAGATCACAACGGTTGGCTCACAGATTTCAATTTGTCTTTTTAAGATAAACACGTATTTTTATTCAGTTGGCTGAAGAGCGAAAGTTTCCCCTGTTTTATCCTTTTCGTATTTCGGAAAAATACAGTCTCTCATTAACATTACTGTGGCTTTTTACTCGTTACGTATATGTAACTCTTGGGTACAATGATGCTGAAATAGATGTGACTGGTAATACAGGCAAGAGACTGGAATATACTGATTCTGTATTAGAAAAGGCATTAAATTGGCAGTAAAGAATTTAGGATAACAACAAAATCTACACCACAAAAATGCTCCTACAACCATGTAATAGTACTTTTAGAGATATCGTCCTCCTACTTAGGAATTTTAGAATTAATGTAATGTTTAAGAACAATAAAACAATGAAACGCGTACTTATCAAGAATTCTTCAGATAATACTAAAGGATGCGTACTTGCAGTAGTTTTTATTTTGATCAACTAGAAAAAATGGAAAAAGAGAACAGAACAGCATAAAACTGTGTATGATATTCAAAGCTGAACAGTCGAAATTTCGTTCTTGTCAATGAAAACAATCATACAATTAATCTAGGCCAAGGGCAAAAAGATAGGTTACCCTAATAATGCACTGGAAGCAAACAAAACTGAGTCTAGTTTTATTAATGAAAGTTTTTATAAGAATAAGAATATCAGCCAAGGCACGCATAAACTTGACCCATTAATTTTTTAATAAATGAATAAAATTGACAAATTTTACGGAAGGTAGCTGGTATGGACGGGAAAAAGGCAAGTGGCCACCCGCATGGATAAACGGATTTATCAATGGAATACTTGACCCCAGACAAATGAGTGCACGGCCCAAACCCTTTGCACTTGCACTTGCACCTGTGACGTGTAAGTGTTTGGCTTTCAGCGGTCTCCAGGTTCGCTTATACTGTCCCTCTAGCACATATTTTGTCCAAGTTCTACCACTAGGTATCAGTGAACTGAAAAAAGTGAGATATAACGTCGAAACTGGCGCGAAATTACACCAAGTGCTCATTTTCCCTGTGGTAAAGTATGTATGTATATATATGTATGTATATGTATATGTATATACATACATATATCACATATATATATATATATATATATATATATATATATATATATATATATATATATATATATATATATATGTATATATATATATATATATATATATATATATATATATATATATATATATATATATATATATATATATATATGTATATATATATATATATATATATATATATATATATATATATATATATATATATATATATATATGCTTATGTAATGATTCAGTCTGTATTCAAACCATATATGCAAGTCGTCTTTATTCCAGCGTTTCGTAATTTTTCACATAACCGCATCTTTAAGGCTTTGAAAAATAAAACATAAAATTACTTGCAGAATTATAAAAACAAAAATAAATGACAATTTTTTTCTTAGATAAAGAAATTTTTATAATTATTTTGAAATCATAAGTAACAGAATACACTGGAATCGTCAAACAGCTTATTCCGTCATTAAAGGCGCTGATGTCTTCCTGCCCTGTTTTTGTTCTGGCTTGAGGTTATTTTATCTTTATTTTCTTTGATTTTCTCACGCCGTCTCCCCTCTAGGTCGGTCCTTAATCTCGTGTTTTGTTTACTGGTCCGTTTACTTTTTATTTTACTGTATACACTTTTATTTTTAATTCCTACAAAAATTTGCAAAAATATTCCTTTAAAAATTTTTTCCTGATTTTGTGTTCCAAATTTCACTTGTAATTTTATGTTTTATTTTTAACAGCCCTGAAGATGTCATTATATGGAAAAATAAGCTGGAATAAAGACCCACTGTGCATCTGTGTGTCCTCTTTTGTTGGTGTCTCGGCTAACTTATGAGCGGTAGTCTAGGGGAGAACCCGGTCCCGGCAATTTTAGCCTAGCATTGTACCAATCAGCCATGACATCTCTCTCTCTCTCTCTCTCTCTCTCTCTCTCTCTCTCTCTCTCTATATATATATATATATATATATATATATATATATATACATATATATATATATATATATATATATATATATATATATATATATATATATATATATATATATATATATATATATATATATACATACACGTCATGGAAAATTCAGTAATAAAGCCAAAGAAATCCAGTGATCCGAACCCACAGTTGCGACTCTCTCTCCTCGCTCAATAGGCTGCATTTGATGCAATGGGATAGACTTCGAAAATACAGATCGTCAAAAAGGTTGATGATAATGATATACTTATAATCAATGGGTTAACTTATATTTCTAATGAATATTTTTCTATATTTTCGTAAAAGTATTAAGTCTAATTCTTATTATAGGTAACAACCATTTAGCTTTTAGCTATGAATGTATTCATTACAGGTAAACACATCGTTTATTTACACACAATATATTTATGTATGCATGTATATACATATATATATATATATATATATATATATATATATATATATATATATATATATATATGCACCGTGATCTAATGGTTAGGACGTTCTTCTACCAAAGTGAGTTTGTAAGTGTATTCTAAAAAAAGGAAAAAAGCCAGAATGCTTTAAGCACGCCTGCGGAATTCTATTGTGGTGTTTTGTAGGCAGCAGGTTAGTAATGTAGGTGCTATACCCTAGTGTTATAAAGGGTCCTTCACGGAATGCAAGATAGCCTGATGTTGGTACTGCACTTTTCTTTTAGCTATACTTACAACTTTGTCAAAAGCCGCAGCAAAGTCAAAATAGATGGTTCCAGATTTGCTCCTTAATACTAAAATTCTGATTACTGACTGAATGAAAAGCTGGAGTACAGTGGATCACACCAGCATGAAACCATGTTGGTTAGTTAGGAGGAGATATGTTATCTGGTAGATGTTTTACAGTTGCTTTGCCTTAGAATATCTAGTTCAAATCTATACTTCCAATTTAATTCAAGGTTCTTACATCCCAATTTCCTGTTTTCAATTTATCTTTAGTATTTATAATCAGGGACATTTCTAGCACCTCAAAATGCCCAGCGCTGCATGCCTTTTTCAAGTTGTGCCTATCCTATATATGTGGTACAGTCTTTAGATGATTCATTGGCTAAATACCAAAGGGCAGCCACTCCACATAGTGCACATTACCTGCTGACAAAGGCCAGTGACTTCTGCTGTTGCTTAATGGTTGTTGACCAATGTCACCCAGTGCTGAAGCTGAGGCGACAAAGCACTTTATAACTTAACCCTGTCCATCACCCTGCTGCGAATGATTTCTGATGCATCTCCTATGCAAGGCCACAATTTTTTTTATTCTGGCCTCTGTCCCACGCAGTGTCAATTACAAGGCAGCAGGTGCTTTTACCCTGAGCTTGGGTTCCTAATCTAGGTACTACCAGCTGGTCCAACTAGGCCTGGTGCTCACTAAGGGCAGGGACAAAGCTCCCAGAGGTTATGCACTGATGCGTATGACACTGACAAGATAATGAGTACACCATTTAATTTCCACCTTCTGATGTCTGCGGCTGTTTGAGATGAAAATTTTGGGTCAATTACGGTATTCTCTACTAGCTTGTCTATCAATGTTCTGCTATTAAATCTGGGATAAAAACCTGCTAGATTTATAGTATTCCAGAGGCTATTTTAAAACAGATTCAAGAACAGTAGAATCAATCATAAGTTCCATTTTTTTCTTTGGCCAATTAAAACATGACGATCTCTTGGGATTATTCTACCACACTGACTGCATCTGCCTAATGCTTCAAAATTTTCTTATGATACTATCTAAAACACTTGTGTGTTTATCCCCTTTTCTAGTAGTTAGTCCTAATCCATCGGAGACAGCAATCGCTTGATTTCACCAAAGTTTGCCTTGTGTAGGCTGAAACTGGGATCTACTCGAACATAAACATCGCAACATATAATTAAGGAATGTCGGATAGAAGTGAAGCTTGCTTTAAGATGCTGCTTACAAGGTTATGATTATTCGTAGAAAATTCAATCAAGGATATTTGGTTCTTCTGACAATGCAGGTCTTTTACCAACTCAAACAATACAGCTTAACAGATGGTTAACCGCTTGAGAAACGATCAACGCCATATAAAAATGGCTCTATTAACATAGTGTCGCAAGAACCTTTTCGTTATGCATTTGCATCACCGGAATGGATGGAAATTTCCCTTCAAAGATGGAAGGAAACTATCCCTCCCGAACATGTTCAACACCCGCTCGCAAAACTTAAGGCACTTAACCTAATTCAAGCAGAACATGAACTCATTTTCACTATTTCTCACTTCTTCTGGAAGCTGGGGACATCTTTACCCAAAGGGTTCTTTATACATTTCTCTCTCTCTCTCTCTCTCTCTCTCTCTCTCTCTCTCTCTTCTCTCCACGAGGTATGTGTTCCTTTACATGACAACGAAGCCCTATTTGATATCCTAGGTCAGTCCACGATCTTCACTTCGACTGTGGATGTTTCTGAGCTTCTATAATTAAAGTTTCTATCGGCATTTTCAATGAAGAGTAAGTAGCCTTTCACTTGGGGGAATCCTCAAAGCTGGGTTGTGAAGAATTTTCAACCACCTTCCTATATTAAAAGACAGTTGTCACAAGAGGAACACCAAGTAACCAGGTGGATTAGAAGAGCAGATAGTTCTACAAAGTGCCATTTGTTGAGACGCTAACCGCTTCTCTTTCCAGATGGCTCACAGCTGCTTTGTTACTCATCGTTATTTGTAGAGACTGCAATGCAAAGCACAGTGAGTGGCGTAATTCAAATTCCACAGATCAACATGACCTGTTTGCTCTCGAGCCGATTTTGTCCAGCCAACTGAGGAACCCACACGTATTTCTGGAAATAGATTAGACCTCATATTCACAGATGTTGTAGCTATTGTCCAGTCCAGTGTCTGCGACTATATAGGCACTTTCAATAATTTGGTCACTGAGGTGGACATATCTCTCAATCAGCATATTCCTAATGTCACCACTGGAAAAACGGTCTGGCTGAAATCTAGAGCCAATGTGACTGCAATATTAATGCTTGTCAAGCACTTAATATTTCAGGCGTTAAATCAGATCCAGATCTCAAGAAGAAGTTAAATGAAATGCTGATGGCTATTTTAGTAGGGTATGTCCCTAGAGAGGTCATCAAATTCAGGACAAATGACCAGCCATGGTTTCAAGATACATGTAGACAAGCTTAACATGACAAACAAACCATATTTAACACATAGAGGCGAAGTCGTTTACATGAAAATTACGCCTTTTTTTGTCGAGTCTCGCCGTGCTGCGAATAGAATTTATCATATAGCCAAGCGAAATTACAATAATTCCTTGAAAGAGAAACTTGAAGGAATTACTCAGCCTCATCTTGCTGAATGTCTTGGAACAAAATAACAACAAAAACTCGCTCCCGAAAAAATTCCAAAATGCGTTAGTTAGTTTAAGAAGAAGGGGGGATATTATAATCACAAAATCTGACAAAGATGGGAAAATAGTTCTTTTAGATAAGGAGACATACATCAATAAAGTTCAAGAACTTCTAAAAGATGTGGAGACCTATGATAAATTAACAAAGATCCACAACAAATATTGCCGCCCAATTTACTAAATCAGTCAGAACCATGGGGGCAATAAGAAGAACATAGAATTACTAGAGACGTTCAAGATAATCAACCCCTCTCTCCCCTATTTCTAAGGCCTCGAAAACACATAAAGATGGGATTCCTTTACGTCCTATAATATCTAGCAGGGCTCTTTCATGTGTAAATTATCAAAATGGCTTGCAGACCTGTTATCACCCTTTCTAGGAACCTTCTCATCCTCCCACGTCAAACATGCAGAGATTTTATAAAAAATTTAATAGTTTAAACATCCCTTCACATGACATCAAATTGCTCAGCCTCAAAGTCGAGTCATTATTTACCAAAGTCCCGATCGCTGACGTGTTGTCTTTCTTAAAGAGGAAGTTACAACCATATGAAGACCATTTTCCTCTTGGCATAGATAAAATTCTCAAACTTATCAAACTCT
>NC_089793.1:56702047-56782047 GCF_040412425.1 Macrobrachium rosenbergii
CCCAACCTTGTCGCGGAGCCTCTGAGCTGTTAAGTCATCCCGGTCCCCTGTGATGAGTTCCCCCGGGACTCCGAGGGTCTACCTGAGGACCTTTTCTGCTGCGGATGGGTTGCCGTTGGCTCTGGGGGTGGTCCTCAGCCCGAGGAGAACCCAGGGCAGCTGGTACTTCCAATTGTCAGAGGTGCAATGAGCCATGAGGGACGATTTCAGGGACCTGTGGAATCTTTCCACCCTTCCGTTGACTGCGGGGTTGTAGGCGGTGGTGGTGTGGTGAGTGGTCCCCAGTAGGCGTGGCAGGGCGGTCCACAGCTCAGACACGAAAGCAGGGCCCCTGTCCTTGGTTATATGGTCTGGGACACCAAAACGGCTGATCCAGCTGGAGAGGAGGGCATCTGCGCATACACTGGAGGTGGCTTCTTTCATGGGCGTAGCTTCGGGCCACCTGGTGGAGCGGTCGATGACTGTTAGAAGGTGTCTTGCTTCTCCTGATGGGGGAAGAGGACCCACCCCGGATTTGGTGTGCCACCCTATTTTGACGGCCTGGCACTGTATGCACTGCCTTGCCCAGGCTGTCGTGTCCTTCCGTATGCCGTGCCAGATGAACTTCCAGAGGGGTGGAACAGTCCATGGATGACGTCGAATACCAGTTAACAACAGGAGGTAGGCACCAGTGGGCGGGGGTGGCCAGTGCTTATGTCGCCCAGCAGTGTTGGCCCTCCAGGGCTGAGGGGCACGTCCTTCCACTCCAGCGATGCAATGGCAGTGTGGTAAGCTGGAGTCTCTGGGTTGGCAGCTTGCTCATGGGCGAGGTCCTCGTAGTTGATCCCGAGCTGCACTGCATCGATTTCGATCCCGAGAGGGCGTCGGCTACTGGGTTCTTCTTGCCGGGGAGGTACTTGATTGTGCAGCTGAATTCTGCGATGGCCATGAGGTGCCACTGCTGGCTGGAGGACCATGCATCCCCCAGCTCTGTGAAGGTGTGGACCAGTGGCTGGTGGTCCATACAAACTGTGAAGGGCGTACCCTCCAGGAGGAACTTGAAGTGGCGTACCACCTGCTACACCACGGGACTCGGTGGGGCTGAATTTTCTGCTGAAGAAGGCGATGGGCTAAATGGCTCCGTTGATGACTTGCTCCAGGACGGCCCCACAGGCGATGTTGCTGGCATCCGTTGTCAGCTGGAGGGGAGCGCTGGGGTCATGGTGGGCCAAAGCTGTTGCCTTGGTGAGGGCGGCCTTCGTCAGGGAGAAGGCCCTTTGCTGGTCTGGACCCCACTAAGGTCTTCGACAGCCCTTTAGGATCTCCATCAGGGGGCCATGGTGTGCGCGATCCCCGGGATGAATCTCCTGTGGTAGTTGACCATTCCAAGGAATTCTTGTACGGCCCTGACAGAGGTAGGGGTGTGTAGCCTGACGACGGCCCTCGACTTTCAATGAAACTGGTCGGACGCCTCCTGGGGATATCTCGGGGCCTAGGAATTCCACCTTATCGAAGCCGAAGGTGCACTTGTCGAATCTGACGATGAGGCCATTCTCCTGCAGGCTCTGCAGGACCTTCCGGATGTGCCGAAGGTGTTCCTTGTAGGATCTGGAAAAAAATTAGGATATCATCGACATAGCAGAAGCAGAAGTTCAGGTTCCCTAAGATGCTGTCCATCAGTCTCTGAAACGTCACCCCTGCATTCCTCAGGCCGAAGGTGGAGAAGGCGAAGATGTAGGACCCGAAAGGCATGATGATGGCGGTTTTTGGGATGTCCTCTGGAGCTATTGGTACCTGAAAAGATGATTTCAAGAGATCTAGCTTTGAGAATTTTTGGCCCTGCAGAAGGAGGCTGTTAGGTCCTGCACGTTTGGTAAAGGGTGGTGGTTGGGTTCTGTAGCAAGGTTGAGCCGCCTGTAGTCACCGCAGGGTCTCCAGGAGCGGTTCGTTTTCTGTACCATGTGAAGGAGAGGCTCATGGGGTGGAGCCTTCTTGCATATGCCCATTTGTTCCATTTCAGCAAAGGCCTTCTTGGCCTCCTGAATGCGCTGTGGGGAAGCCTCCGGAACTTTGTGTACGTCGGGGGCCCTTGACTTGATGTGATGATATATCCCGTATTTGGCAGGGGCCCCGGGCACCTGACGAACCTCGGGTTTGAATACTTCGGGGAATTCCTTCAGGAGGGAGCTGTACTGGTGGGGAGCAATGGAACAGATTGTGGGTTCCCTGAGGCCCGGCAACAAGGGCAGGGACTGGCAGGACTCGGTGTCCAGCAGGCACTCGTGGCCGACGTCGACTACCAGTCCGAAGTGTGCAAGGAAGTCCACACCCAGGAGTGGGGTCCTAATGTCCGCGACGATGAAGTTCCACTTGTACCTCCAGCGGAGGATGGAGAATGACAGGAGCCAGGTGCCATATGAGAGGATGGGGGACTCGTTGGCAGCAGTCAGGAAGCAGCCGGGTCCAGCGGACATCTGCAGTCCTCTCTGGAAGGCAGGAACTCTGACCGAATGGCCCCAGTGTCGATCAGCATCATCCTGCTGGAGATGGTGTCGTGGACATAGAAGCCTACTTGTGTGGGGACCCTGTGTGTTTCGGATGCTGCTGCCATGGCAACCTGTGACGGTGACCGCCGCCTCCCACGTTTTTTGGAGGGGAGAAAAGGCAGGGGGCTTCGCAATTTCAGGCAGCTTTACCAAACCTCTGGTGGTAATAGCAAAGCCCCGGCCTTTCCTTCTTCTGGTGGTGAGGTGGCCTTCTTCTGTCAACGACGTTGATGCACTCTGTGGTGGGGTTCTGTGGCTGGAGGCAGTTGATGGGGTGTGCGGAGTGGATGCCCGCTTCGCCGCCCTCGTGGAGTCCGTCGACTGGCAGGGTGTATGGTTCTGTGATCTGCCCACAGACCTCTCTTTGCGCCTGCCGCTGCTGTCAGACTCAGGGAGGTGGAGGAGGTCCTGGAGGGCATGCCACTTCTCCTGCCGGGGGTTGATGGCGAGGTCGAGGGCACGGGCAGCCCTCTCGGAGACCGGCAGGCAGCATGTCTCGACGAGAGTGGCCTCTAATTCCTGGAAGGTGGCAGGGCTCGTTGTTGACGTCACCCACAGGGCGACCTTCTTGTATATCTCCTCTGGTAGGGCGTTGATGGCGATGTCTGCCTTCAACACCTCGTCGGTCAGGCCAGCCACCGTGAATTGCCCCTCGACCCTGTAGAGCCAGGACGCTGCTTTCTGATGGGTGAATGGCAGCAGCTTTATACTGAGGGCCGCCCTTGGTTGGTCTGTCAGGAAGGGCATCGCGTGGGAGTTGGTGGAGGTGTGCGAGAGGGGGTTGTGCGAGGGAGATGTCTGCCTCCGAGAAGTTTGCAGTAATTTATATGTGGTTGGGGATGTCTGCGTCCATGCTCATTCTGAGCTCTCACTTGGAGTGTGAGGAACACTTGCGTCAATACACACTTGGGAGTGTGCTTTGTGGGTCCACTAATGATGCCGGTGTGCCGACAAGGGTCGGTAATGCCCGAATCCTTTGTTAGAGCGCCGTAGTTAGTCCGTTAGGGGCGTGGGTTGGTTCATCGGGCCAAGGCTAAGTTGCTGTTTGGGTCCGTTAATGGTTCCAGGAACCACTCAGGAGTCACCACTGTGAGAGGTGTGGAATAAAGAGCAGGAAGACAAGTACTGCTGGTTTACTGATGAAGACCGCAGGTACAAAAATTTACAGGTGACCTGAGGTCAAACTATTTCTCTACACAAAACAGGACAGGTACATACAGAAAACATAATGATTAACAATAACAGGTTGAACATAAAAATACTCTGTCATATATGCATGGTATAAGGGCAAATAAACAGATAATTATACAATTCACAATAATGATAATAAGATTGCGTCTGTTCGACCTTAGGTCGCATGTGAAGGCACTGCAGAAAATGGCATGTTCATCATAGACAACCCGTTGAGTGGGGACTTTACATAGACTGATTAAATATTTATAAAAGAACTATACATTCTTTCCTTTGGTAAACAATACAAATTTTTGGAAAATGAACTTAAAAAAAAACTATTTAAACATACTAATAAATAGAAAACATATAAGGTAACTAATTAGTAATTAAGTCAGTGGTTTTATCTTTAAGGTCATTCTTGAATATTTTTTACTAATACAGGGGACCATATGATACATGCCAGGGTAAGGTTGAAATTACAGCATACTTCTAGCTGTAATTTCAACCTTAGTCCTAGCATGTATTATTTGACCCCTATATTAGTACAATGTTCAAGAATGATCCGTTTTTGTGGTCTCCATTGGAAATGACTGGAAAATTCGACGACAAATAACACAAAATTTCGTTGCAAGGCTAGTAAAAGTTTCAAGTCTGGTATGGTCTGATGGTGGTGTTCAATGAGACAACCAGAAAGCAGAAATTTCAAGACTCCAAATAAGGAATCGATGATCATCGAAAGTGTCATAATTAATTCCGACTATTTAGTGGTATATAAGCTCCGATAAGATCACCCTCATGAGGACAGATAAGATGACAGTAAGGCAAAGAGAGAAGGACAGAGGACGTAGTACAGAGATGAAGGGCAGAGAGAGGAGAAGCACTACACGTTATACCTGCAAGAAGAAATATCCCCAATTTGGCATAGCTGTTGGTTGCTCCATTTACTTCAGGTCACATTCCTTTATTCGACGTTGGCCTCTTACCTGCAATGCCCTCTAGAAGTTTGAAAGGTCATACCAAGGAATGTCTGTCTCATCACCAAAGAAACCATTTGTGTCCTTTATGGACCAGCGTCAGCGCCCCTGCCTCGAAGGGTAATTTACAAGATATGTAGATATTCATTTTACAATCCTATAATGAACACCATTCCCCCTATACTCACCTACTTTGTTTCATTTTCTTGTACTACAGCGTGCATAAAGCTGAGTAAATGCAAGATTTTTTTACTTTCTCTGTATATTGTAAATAAATACATCGTACTGTTGTATGAGTTTTCTTTCCGTATTTTCTTACCCTGCTTTCTAGTTGTTGATGAGGAATTCCTTTTATCAAGAAAAATTAAGAAGACTCGAGTCGTCGCAATCAGGTTTGCAGAGGCAAAACTGTTCTTGAATGACTCAGTACTATATTTTAATCTTCATTCCAATGCCTGTTCTGTTATTCAAAAAATACCCTTTATCGTGAGGTTAGGTTTTTGTGTCTTTAACAATGGGTTCGAATGAATTGTAGCTGGGGAAAAGTGCAAAATCTAAATTTGCCGACATAATCGTGACCTGTATTCCTGAATTTCATTCAAGAAAACGAATATCTATGGAAATTTTTCTTTACATTTAAACTCCAACCAAAAAAAAATGTCAAAATATTTTTCGCAGTTACTTATCTCATATGAAAGTCCGTTTGAAAACTTATTACGATATGAAATTCTTTATATATATATAGACCTCGATATTCTTTTCCACAAGAGTCATTCTTTTGTGCTTATACGATCTCTCTCTCTCTCTCTCTCTCTGACTTCGGAGTGATGTTGAATTCACACCCAGTAAGTCATCTATGTCCCATGAGCCAGTGAAAAGAAAGGAACTATATATGCGACTCAATGTAGTTGTAATAAAAGGTTCTAATTTCGAAATATGAACATTCCAGCGCAGACAATAAGGTTTAACTTAATTGCTAACTGTTCATAACAAATTATATCGGATCTCACGCCAAATATAGCCTTGTTCATGGTGACGTTAGTTGAGTAAACTAAATATTATAAAAAAAAAAAAAAATTAAAGTAGATAGAATTAGGACACAGCTTCTAAATCAGCTACGTTTCTTTGAAGGAGATTCTTTGCGCCGCTCTTCATATCGGAAATTTCTAAGTCATCTTGAATTATATAAACTTGAAATCGTTTTACTCGAAGGAATCTTTGCTAATAGAGATACGTGGAAGCGTTCTCGCCTGAATCTCTTAAAGGACTTGGAATGGATCCTCTCTCACTTTTCTTTTACAGGATGGAAGACTCGTGCCTAAGTTTTAATTCATTTTCAACATTTACCACTGACTAAAACGGATTTTACTCTAGTTTTTGCGAATGTGTTCACGTAGATTGATACATGTCCATGGGTCTGCATCTGGCCCTAGATCCCTTTAAAACCTCCCTTACCTGTTGTACAAGGGTCGGTGCTGGCACAAACCCTGTGTATTTTAAACCGACCAATCAACCAACCAACAAGTGAACGCATTATTATCTATCAGTGACAAATTTCTAATGGAATTTTTCTTTAACATACAAGCATATAATTAAAGACTCCACAATTTTTAATTCATGTTTTCATCTGTTTATGGCATTTCTCCGCAGTTTTAAGTGACGTGTCCTTTCTCATCGTGTCTTGAATGCGATGCAAAATGCAGAGCCAGGATGAAAGGCGGACCAAGAGCTCTCACATATTCCGTATTGCTAAATTTTTACACTGACGTTTCAGACATTCCATGGCGATAAAGATAAAAACAACAAAAAGGACATTAATTCACTCCTATTTTATTATACGTTACTAAATAAAAAAGCTGTGCAGTATCTAGAAAAAATACTAACAATTTCCAGTATACTAAATTGCACCAATTTACCTAATCCACTCAACTGAAGGGCCGAACATTATTTCAAAGTTCAGCTTCTTCGTTTTTCAGACCCTTTTGCGGAGGAATTCCCGTCTTTCTTTCGTGGGCGTGACCTACTGTATATGCCAAGCAGACCTGACTCTTGAGACCTGGAGGTTTTAAACTTGAAACTGCAAGAACATTCTGTCTAGAAATGGCCTATATACTTCCTTGCTCAGAGATTTCGGAAAATCTTCATCTGCATATCTGAAAGAGTATTACAGTGAATGTTAAAGTTTGTTTTCTGTCCTTTACTACAAGAATAGTTAAAATTCTCTACATACAGAGGAAAAACAAATGTAAATGGTCTAAGAATATTAATTTGTGTGCTGTTGTCCTCGGGCGTAACAAATAAGAATACTATAGGTTAAGAATAATTCTTTAGTTGTAAACATTTGACATGATTACGCTATACCAGATAATGTTAAGGACTATTATAGTTGACCTTATTCAGATATTTAATTAGAACATGTTTTTAAGTAAGAAAAAGTGAATGCAAAATACTCTTCCTTATGGTTTGCGCATCTCACACAATGAAATTATAGAAAATTACGAAAATTCAAAGAAATGAAGTGGGCCTTCCATGCATGTATTATATAGCTGGTTTTATTACAAATCGTTTTTCTAATAATTGTTTGTTTTAAATCCTGAAGGTTCATAGCAATACAATTTCCTTAGCAATAGGCGCGCCTTTATGTCATACATTACCTATGTTTTAATGAAGAAAGAAATGTCTTTAGCGGAATAAGGACATATAAATTTCGGTCTAGTAGCACACGAGAAGATGTTTAGACTATCATTAGACAGTGCTATGAGGCAAACCCAGCTGTCGTCGAGATTTTAAGATTACGTGGCATATTTTGGTTAATATACAAAAAGGGTTATCCTCGTATAGATACGTATGCTTTGATTTTAGATGAAATTTATACAAAGTGTATGATCTTAGTGTATTCATATTAGGTACAAGGTGCCACATTTACAATTATATATATATGTGCCGACTGTTACAACTTGTTATGTTGACAGTCTGATAGGTTTTACTGCTAAATGATATATGAATTCTTATATATTACTATTGCTGGCCAGGCTAGGAACATTGTTCTAGGGTTCAATTTTTAGACCCGCCTTTTGTCCAGTTTCGACTTTTCTTGCATTCAGCCAGCAGTGCTTCTATCAGTTTTCTTTATTACTTTAGTGAAGCTTATTTCACTAACTAGAATATCAAGAGTCACAATCAGGATTGATTATTGCAAGTCGAATTGTAGTGTTCATAATTATGTATCACTAGTCTTGACAACCGTAAATCTGTACTTAACATGCAGATAAGTGATAACTTTGGCAATACAATAAGATACACTTAAAAAATAAATGTCTATAACAACCTTAGTGAAGTGAATGGTGACAGTAAAATGACTGATTTGTCTCTTAAAACTGGCGTCCAAACACCTAGGTTATTTTTTGACGCCGAGAGTTGTGACACGATTTCTTTTATATCAATCATTGCACCTTTAATAATAATTTTCATTATAAGATGAATTTTTGAGAATTAAAACAAAGAACGTTCATCAATGTGACATATAAGTTAGTGGCAAGGACAGTGGTTTGTCACAGATTTTTACAAATTATTATTATGAACAAGAACAATACAATATAATGTAATAGGAGTTTACTGAAGGTAAATTTGTCTTGGCTGATGCACATTCGATGTTATAAACGTGAATTTGGTACAGCGCGATCGTAGTTGTGAACGCAATGAAAGGGAAGTATCTGTAAACAGTTTCAGACACGGCTGTTCTTAGTTTTTATATTCTAACTACGACATTTATTTCCCTACATATTCTTTAGAAGCTTGTTTGTTTTTAAAACTCTTAATTTGCATTTAAGTCCGTATCAACCTGTTGCTAGACAGCAGAATTTCCTCGGAACATTAATTTTATTTACCTTGCTATCAAAAATAAACTTGAATTACAGTTAGTTAGAATGGGTGTAATAAATTACCAGTTTTAAGTACTGTGCATTTTAGTAACGTTATTGGTGTTTTCATTGTTATCTAATTCTTATATATGTATCCTGTTACATCGGAATATTTATCGGTTTCTTATAACGGCATTGCTATGTTACTTGCAACGCGGGAAGTAACAGTTAAATGTACAGTTTTCATATATTCACACTCGTTTAACTAATGTTTAGATTCATAAACATCTGTTCCGGAGGACATTGTTTGTAACATAAAGTAATGGGAAATGCAGAAAGAGATCAGTTATTTGAAAAAGAGACAAATTACCAAATTAATAAATGAATAAAAATGTAAGAAAAACATTAAACTACAAGTTTAATTGAATTACGGAATTAATGCATTATGTCGTCAATTGGAATTCTGAAGTTCTAATTGCACAGCATCCTCTGGGTGGCTGTTCCACAGTCCAACGGACAAAGAAGTTCGACAGCGAGGTACATTTACTGCATATTGGTGCTGCTGTTCAGCGAATATGGTTGCTCTCGGTAGGATAAGGGGATCAAGGATCAGTTGTGAATGTGAAAAATCTGTTAAAATACAACTTATGAAAAAGTGACAAAGAAGCAGCCGTCTGTCGATGGTCCAAGTTAAAATTGCTATTAGTAGGAAACAAACCCAATACTACGAACCACTCTGTCTAAAAGTGAAAAATTTCTGGCAGAAGCAGACAGCCACACCGGTGAACAATATTCTAGTAAAGGAAGCACAAATGACCTAAAACAGGTTGCAATGATTTTATCACTGTTATAAATTATGCGGCGTTACGAACAATACCTAACTTTCGTGCAGCATTTCCTAAAGCTTTCATTAGCTGTTTCTCAAAAGTGAGACGCGAGTCAAAAGTTACACCTAGAATAGTTAAAGCCTTACGCTCATTCTGCAAAGTACTATCCACCTGAAGGGGAGGATGGGGTGGAAAACCTGTACAAGATCTGCTAATCAATAGTGTTTTCGTTTTACTGGAGTTCAGCCTCACACCCCACCAGCTACACAATTCGCTGATAGTGTCCAAGTCCTGACTGAGGCTGAGGGCTGCTTCATTTCTCACCAGTGGAGACTTGACTGCACCAACAAAGTGTTACATCTTCGCCATACTGAACAATCTTGTTTTCCAGGCCAACAACCATATCACTTGTATACACTAAAAATACAGTGGACCAGCGTTGCCAAAATGCCGAATTTTAGGATTTACGCCGAGAAAAAACTCTGTGGGTTGTGAATTTTGTGAATGCATTTTTCCTGCCGACAAGCCGTCCAGAACTCTGCTTTTCTGCCGAGAAAAAATCGACATGCCTCACAGACGCGATGGCTCTCCCTCCATGCAGTTGTATCTCGAGTACTTGAGCAATGGCGACCTTTAATCTTATATTTTTCTGGCAAGCATTTGGAAGATAGATTAACTACATCTAAAACGACTTTTGACATGTTGCAAGATCCATCTATCCGTATCTATTTTCAATTTCTTGATTTTATTCTTCCTTACTTTAATAAATTTAATACTTTCTTCCAAAGGAGGGCACCTACATTACACATTTTACATAAGAAGCGTAAGATTTTATACTTTGATATCCTGAGAATATATTAGTCGTCTAGCAAAGTAACTGATTCACAAATATGTCAGATCATTCCAAGTGATAACTGTTACTTTATACCTCTCAATGAAGTATACATAGGCACAAAAGTTCTCGGTATATTGCAAGAGCCAGAAATTGCTTCAAATAAAGCACTGATCGCCGATGTCACAAAAAGATGTCGACAATTTATCATTACAGCGTGTGTTCAAATAAAAGAAAGGTTACCTCTAGGTTCAAAATTGCTACAACTATGCAGTAGTTTAAGTGTAGAGGCTTGCACCAGAAATGATGTGCTTCAAATTATGCCATCATTGTCAAATTTAGCTGCAGAAGTACCACAAATATATTCAGGGGATCTACAGCAATTGGATGAAAAGTGGAGACCTCTCACCAACATTGACATTCCTGAACATTTGAAAGCTTCAACAAATGTCGAGGGTCTGTTTGTTTATCTGTCAAAATTGAGAGATGACAATGGACAACCGGAATTCAATGTTTTGCTTTCCTTTGCTTGGCGTATTTTATCGTTACCAACCTCAAACGCTGATGCAGAAAGAATATTTTCTAAGGTAAATTTGATCAAAACAAAAATTAGAAACAAAATTTCGACATCCACCCTAAGAGCTTTAGCTTTAGTCTCAGAGACTGTGAAGACCAAAGGATGCTGCGTAACCTTTGAGGTCAGAGTGCAGAAGTCGAGAGAAAATATTCGATGACGGCGAGGAGGAGAATTTATAGAACTAGTGTGTGCATCATATAAATTTATATGTATATATATATATTCTTCTTGTATACCATACGAATACTTATACAATTGTAACTATTTATGTTGAATATAGCCTAATATGTCCAGGTTTATGGACGCTAAAGATTCTTTTTCTATTATTGGATATAACCTAATATGTCTAGGATTATGGACACTAAAGATTATTTTTCTATTATTGGATATAACCTAATATGTCTAGGATTATGGACACTAAAGATTATTTTTCTATTATTGGATATAACCTAATATGTCTAGGATTATGGACACTAAAGATTATTTTTCTATTATTGGATATAACCTAATATGTCTAGGATTATGGACACTAAAGATTATTTTTCTATTATTGGATATAACCTAATATGTCTAGGATTATGGACACTAAAGATTATTTTTCTATTATTGGATATAACCTAATATGTCTAGGATTATGGACACGAAGATTATTTTTCTATTATTCGATATAACCTAACAGGCCCAGGATTATGGACACTAAAGATTATTTTTTTCTATTATTGGATATTACCCAATATGTCTAGGTTTATGGGCACTAGAGATTATTTCTCTATTAATTCGATTATGTAATATATCTTGAATATATGTTAATTCGCCTACTTTGTATGTAAATAGTTAAAATTTATATAGAACAGAAAATTGCTTTGTAATTGTATAGTATATTCATTAATATATAAACATGTAGAATATCAATAAAAGGAAAAAAAAGTATCTTATATGATTGATATATGAATGAACGATGATAAAAATAAATCCAATAATTTCTGAGGTTTATTTTTATCATTGCATTTGACAGATTCGTAAGAAAAGGGTGCAGCTCGTGACTTGTTTTATTTTTTAGTTACCCATGAGTTCAACACTGAAAACCGTTTTCTATAGGTATGCCGATTTCCTATGCTGGTTTCATAATATGCCGAGTTTTGGCAACGCTCCAGTGGACCAAGAACACTATCTTGTTGAACTCCAGACCCAGTAGGTCTTGTCTCACTAAAGGTCCCATCAACAGTAATTCACTACTGCCTACCTGTAGGAAATCTTGAAATAATCCTAAAACATATCTACACACTCCAATATTCTGAAGTTTTTAAATAAGTACCTTGTGATTTACTAGATCGAAAGCAGCACTAAAATCTATTTGAATTACTCTGCAATTAAAAACCCTATCAAGGTTCCCTGCAAAAGGCATGTCAAGTCTAAAAGAGCATCACAAGTACCTATCTGCTTTCTATATGCATATCGACTATCAGCTAACAATCCTTTAGATTCCATACAACTTATAGTGGTTTAAAAATAAGTTTTTCCACAACTTTGGAGAGCACATGGATTATATAGATTGGCCAGTAGTTCCTGTAGTCTGCAGATATGCCACTGTATTATTTATCTTGCACTCGTCTGTAAAGATGTTATGTCGACATAAAAACTTATAGAATATAGCCTACTATAAATCTTTTTTTAAAAAACAAAGGGAAGAAACCACCAGGATCTTCACCCAAGCTATCAAGATTATCCAGAATTTTCTTAACATCTTTAGTGTGTAATGCAAATTTTGTGAGAATAGGTTCTGGAGGACAAGTGTCAGGGAGAGGGACATCCTCAGCTGATGAGGCAGTTCAGCCTTTTCCCTAGGACCAGTAACCAATCTACCATCATCTGTTAGTAGTGGTGGAATGGAAGAGGAGCCTGACCCAAAGATAGATGATTCCAATTTGGTCCACAATAGATAAGGCTAAGTAATACCTTCAAGTTTCCTCTTCAAGGAATTATTGCAGTTTCTGTCAGCTGCATGGTAAGTTCTAATCACACCAATGTGAGACTTGACAAAAATGGAGTAATTTTCATTTGAACAATTTCGTCTCCAAGTATTGAATTTGGTCTGTTTGCCATGGTAAACTCATCTACATGTCATTTGTCCTGAATTTGATGACCTTTTTAGGGACACATCTTATTAAAATAGCCATATGCATTTCGTTGAACTTCTTCTTGGGATCAGGATCTAATATAGCATCCGAAATATTAAGTACCTAACAACCTTTAGTAATGCGATCACAGTTGGCTCTACATTTTACCAAAACCATTTTTCCAATGGTGTCATTAGGAATATACTGATTGGCAGATATGTCCATCTCAATGGAGCAATTATCAGAAGTTCCTATATATTCACAGACCTTGGACTTGACAATAGCTGGAACATCTGTGAATATGAGGTCTAATACATTACTAGAAATATGTGTGGGTTCCTCAGTTAGCTGGGCAAAATCATTGGATACATAGAACCCAAGAGCCGACCGGCCATGTTGATCTGTGGAACTTGAATTTAGCCACTCACTGAGTTTTGCATTACAGTCTCCAGTAATATTGAATGAAGATTTTGAATCCTGTGCCTGAGTCAAACTAATCCTTTTCAAGAGGCAGTCCTATATAGAATCATTGATATTTGGATTGTGGTAAACAGCAAGTACATAAACATTGTAGAGCTTACTAAGTTTTAAAACAAAGAACTTCATGGTAACTACACTCCAAATTTATTTTTACTATAAACAGGTCATCTGAACTTAGTGTATACTGCCATACCTTTTGCATGTGGGATGTTATGATGATGAACAAAGTCAGAACAATCAAATCCCTGGGTTAAAAACTCAACCTTTGACTTGTTACTAATTACTAGAGTCTCAGATAAAAACATCAAATGTCTCACAAAAGAATTAAAATTAACAACAAAAAATCAGCATCAAAACTAAGAGACTCATAACAATAGTAACATTGAAAAAATCAACAGAACAATAAACAACAATACCACCAAGAACAACTGTATTTACGTTATTTACAAAAATTCTGTTGAAAGTTTAAATAAAAGTGACCGAATGTCACTGAAAAAAGCACTGGAAGCAACTGATCTACAAGGTGGGGCCTGCACATCTTATAGGGCAAAAGAAATCTACCAGGTTTGCCACAACAACTGGGGAGGACAGTCAGGATGGATTTAGAAATAAAATTCTCAGAAGGAAAAGATTAGTTAAAGACAATGGTGCTATCCTGATAACCCACCAAGCAAATTTTGCTTTACCATCGACTTGTCCTACACACTTTTCGAAAAAAACAGAAAAGTGAACAAAAAAATAGGATAAATACCTGATTATACCCTCAGGTAAGGGAACTCAGACCCAAGAACATAGAAGTCCATATTACAATGGCTATGGCACAGTCAAAGGTTAGAGAGCAAGTTTATATCAGAATAACCATCTCTAAGTAGGGTTGCCTAACTAGGCTAGAGTCCCTTCCACCTGCTAGTTGATTTCGGAGTGTCCTTCTCCTAGAAGAGTTGTCTGCCAAGGCTAAAGAGTCTCTTCTACCCTAACATGTGTAGGCAGGGGCGTCAGACCCTGAAGGAATGAGTTTTTAGAAGATGCTACAATTAGGATGAAAATTGATGAGATGCTGAAAGGAAAACAGATGCCTCCCTTTTCCTTGGAAAGAGAGAAAAAAAGATCATTGTATGATTAAATTTAAAGCAGAGGATGGCACGACTGTATGCATTAAGGAGTATTTTGAAAACATTTCTCTCGATCGAGGGAAATAATCTACTTAAATGTCGATTAGTTCTGAATGGTCAAAGCCTGTGGTCTTTATCTACCCAGATTCAGTTAGAGAAGGTGTGGTATGGTATTATGAAAAATGTTTAATGGTAAAACTTATGACCTTGAAACATTACAAAACTTAATTTTATTATGCCTGTTCAGTGTAAGAGCACTATACAAGATGTAATATTTTATGCTTATGAAAATGAAGTGGATGCTGCTACACTGAGTGTCAAATGGTCGAGAGCTTTCGACAGAGTGCCAGTTGGTTTTGTATCTGAGGTATTGGCTAAATTTGGCATTCCAGCAGAATATACTGACTTGGTGAAAACATTATATTTGCAATTTTTAGGTCGCATATATAATAATGACTTACTTAGCAGCCCTTTTGTTGTCATGCGGTCAGTGATGCAAGGTTGCCCTATGTTTAGGCTGCTGTTGTGCATTTTCAATAACCCTTTTTAAAGAAAATAGTGATAAAATAGGTACTATTCTTCCCGACCAGTACAAGAGTTTGCTGAAGAATCTTATGAATCTGTATTAACAACTAATTCGGTTACAGCATATTCTAAACTATTTCAACATTTTGAGGCTGCAGAAGATGCGAGACTTGGATATAAAACTACAATTTGGGTAACTGGACTATCAAGAAGGATCGGCCTTTAAAATGTAGATGGGTGGTTCATAGCATCGATATTTTTTGTATTATCATTTATAACAATTGTCACTTGGTATGTGAGGAAAAAAGGACGGTTATTGAGATGAAACTGCCATAGATATGTTCAGTAAATATGCTGAGTATGTCAATTTCCCAAAAAAAGTGTCATTGTAAAGTTCCCAGTTTTATCAAAAGTATGTTATAGAGTCCATATGTTACCAACAGTAAAGAAATGTATATGTAAGACCTATGTACGTATCTTTTAGTACAATTGGAAGGGGATGACTGCACAGCCACTCTGGAAAGTTCTGGCACACTTTTCAGTGTGTTTCGGACAACAGTTTACAAAACAGTAACTGGCAACTTTCATGAGGCCATCCCACACCAGTTCATATATAGTCTGCCACAGGGAAAAGTAGACTCATAAAGGAGATAATGAGTGCACTGCTTTTTTTTTTAAAATCAAATTTCTTTCTAATAACTTCCCTTTTGTTTTTATTGGTTTTGACAGATTATAACAGAGAGAGAGAGAGAGAGAGAGAGAGAGAGAGAGAGAGAGAGAGAGAGAGAGAGATTGGTGGGATGTCAGCTGCAGTGGTTGCTACTCTTGAAATATACTCCCATTCTTTGCCATAACCATATGTATACGTTTGCCAAACACTGCTGTGACTAACTACAAAATTGTCCTGTAAGATGAAGTAGATGAAATGTTGAATATTCGTGCTCAACAATATATTTACAGTCTATAAAACAATGTTCACATAGACCTATATGTTTCTTATAAAAATAAATGCAAATAAATAAGTATATAAAAAAATAGAGTGTTTAGTCAAAACATTACTACATATATATATATATATATATATACATATATATATATATATATATATATATATATATATATATATATATATATATATATATATATATATATATATATATATATATATATATATATATATATATATATATATATATAAATAATATATATATATATATATATATATATATATATATATATATATATATATATATATATATATATATATATATATATATATATATATATATATATATATATATATATATATATATATATATATATATATATATATATATATATATATATGTATATATATATGTATGTATGTGTATATATATATATATATATATATATATATATATATATATATATATATATATATATATATATATATATATATATATATATATATATATATATATATATATATATATATACACACAAACACACACGTGTGTGTGTGTGTGGAAGAATTTAAAATCCATGTCCCTCTCCCAGTTACTCAATTATGAAATATATTGTGAACTAAGATACTTAATCTCTCAGACATTGGACCACTATCTTTTCGCATATGTTCATTTCATCCCGTTTGGGTCTAAGTGTCTCCTAAATGCTCCTGGTCTTGATATTACTTGCGTCCCACTTGTTCGCTATATAACCCAAAATATTTCAGTGGCATTTAAGTCGGGTGACTTTGCTGGCCATTCGATTCTAATTACTTGCGGATGTTCTCCGAACCATTCTTTTACAAGCTGGACATTATGGACATAAGAGTTGTCCATGACTACATACATTGGTTCTGGCTCGGGTATTAACAGGGTTCTCACTGTTGGCACCGAAACTTCCTCTAGAATACTAATATATTGGGAACTGTTTATTTGTGCGTCTATTTCAGTAAGTTCCCCAGGACCACTGGCAGCCATCCATTCCCAAAGGGCTGCAGTAATTCTTCCATTCTTCCGTGATGGCTGGATGTTTTCAGGGTGATACCTGAAAGTAATAAAAGAAAAGTATAAAAGATAATAAATAAGATAATTAAGATAATATACATAGAACAGTAATCAAAGAATTATTTACATTTAACATGTGGGTGAAGCACAGAGTGATCATTATCAAAGGAATGAAATACTAGAATAAAACAAAGTATCCCTTCAGTATCCACTGATTGTAATAGCACTATAATGAAATAAAGCATTGGTTCATACAATAGACCTATACAAATACAAATATCCAATTCATATGATAAGTCTAAAGTGATAAGTAGATCAAATCCTTATTATAGACCTATGAAGATACAGACTCATATATTTTATAATAGGCATATAAAGAGAAGCATAACGGTGTGATTTTTTTTACAGACTTATAATAATATAAACCGCTAATTCTTATGATAGGCGTTGTGGAAATGAAGCCTTCTTTCCTATTAACAGAACATTATGAAATGAAGCTGTATGACTGTTATAACAGCTATAAGATTCATCTCAAGTAACACCTTTTACTGGGACTGTCAGGCCTAGCCGTTCTAAAGTCTACTTAGCTCATTTTTTCAAGGTAGCTTTTACTTCCGCGTAGTTTGATTAAAGCTTACCGTGTGTTCCTGGGATGCCAACAGTGAAGGCTACCGTCAGCATCAGTCGACAATGTTTTTTTTTTTTTTTTTTTTTTCTTTACAGATAAAAATGGCTACGTTTCGACTGCGTAGGAGTGAGAGGGAAAAATGTTGAATGTGTACTGTAAAACTTTAGCTATCTTTAGCTGCATTGAAGTAAAAAGATATTTTAAAAGGAATTTGTCTGAGTGTGTATTACTGTAAACTTAGATTTAATTATTTTTTATTGTTAAGGGTTGAAACTGCTGTATTTCATGTGACATCGCTTTCTATTCGATTGTTATGGGGGTAATAAGGGAAATGTATTGGCAAAAAGAAAAAAATTCGCATGTCACACTAAGGACTCTGATTGCAATCTCAAACTGCCTCCAAAACCAAGTATTGAGAGAGGTTATTCGCTACTATATTGGGCACTGGTTTCGAAACGCATCAGCGATCCTTTTCTTGGTATTTTGGAGATAGGGTTAGTAGATAGGTCTGTTCATGGGATTTTTGCGAGAAACCACTAAAGACATTTCTAAAAGGATAAAATGTAATTACTGCACGCTGAACATTTGTACAATTACAAAAGATAAACATTTTTTTGAGATTGTAGTTATGTGGTGAACATGAAAGCAATTTGAAGAAACATTGTTAAAGAAAGATTCTTATATACTATATTGATATTGTAATTATAGACAATGTATATAGTATATGTGATATTTTTAAATAAAAAATATAAAAAAATCTTTATAATTCAAACCATTTATGTTTCTGTCTTGATATTTCCTTTAAAAGAGCTTTAGATTATTAATTCAGAGCAAATGTAAACTTGGGTATTTATTAGTCTTTGAGATGTAGCATTAATGAGCATTATCAATTACGTCCATTCGTTATGACTTCTTCTTCTTCTTTTAACGTGATTTTTTTATGACTACCCAATGAAAATTTCCATATGTGCTAACATTCAAGGATGAATAAATTTCAGCCAAAGTTAACATAGTTAACCAAACAATAGGAGCAAAAATAAATTTTCAACTTCTCTTAATGTATCAGTAATGAATCGTCTACATGACTACTTTTGTAGCTTAAATACTAATAAAATGACAATGGACTCTGAGCAGGCAATACTGTGATTCCTTCTTTTGAGTCAACTGTGTTGTGTCGGAGACTCCGCAGTTGACGCATGTCATATATTATGGCAAACTTGGCTTCTACTAGTGGGCCGGATAAGAGTAATTTTTAGAAGAATCGTGCAAATGATGATACAAGCATCAAATTTGGCACAATTGTTCTCCAAGGGATACTAATCAAATCTGCCCGATTGGCCAGTTGAAAATCCAAAATGGTGGCCATTTTTCAAGATGGCCCCGAAAATAACCACCCGAAGTTCATGGTTTGCTTAGAAATATTTGTAGTTGTCCAAGTTGCATGCTCTAGGTGTGGATTCCTATGTTTTTAAGCCTGCTGATGTATATTTTCTAGTTTATAACATGGTTAAGGCACTGTATTATAGGAGTGATTGTCGGGCTCTACCAAGGCACATTGGTGACATCACTGCTGTGAAACTCAGCATGGGTTCAGTGTCAGCTAAGTAGGAAATTTATGTTGGCATCATACTGCAACAACCTACTATAGTCGATTCACTTAAGGTAGATTCTTGGGCCTACGAGACATTTGTTTGGGGGCCTCTGATTGCCTGGTACCGGGAGGCAGGCGACTCGCTCACTGTCTAATTTTTACGTATGTAGCTCAGAAAACCAACAATATGTTTTTATATTTCCTCAATTTTCTCACGTTTTGCACAAGATAGGAAAGGTTTGGTTATACCATAGGATTCGGTATTAATTGTACAACTAAATGTGATGTCCTGAAATCAATAAGAGAAAACACAAAGGAATTACAAGGAGTAAAAGGAAAGAGAGAAGCATTTAATTCTTTATACCCGTTTTACTTATCATCAGATTTTGCATCATTCATGCGACCAAGATAAAATAAAACTTATGTTTTCATACAATAAATTCACCTGAATACTCTGGTGCTTTCAGATTTTAGTTGCGTGAGATATGTGAAGAGAAAATGAAGAATATGTCTTATTATGTTGCATCCGTTCTTGATGCAGTTCGCCTGGAGACGGTGATGATGATCTGCACGATCGCGACACGGTGTTCGTCCTCTCAGCCGTTGACAGTTGCCAATTAGCGATATGATAAGTTTGCAGTTTCGGCAATATTTGCTGTATTATTGTCATTACATTTTCTGGAAATAAATGTATAGAATTCCCATTATGACTGTCGAACCTTGTCACTCCAGTATTATACTGTATATGTCTGGACATAACTGACAAAAAGAAAAAAAAATAATAATAATCAGATGGATGCATCTGGATGTGCTGGCTTCAATTTAGACATCGCCAAGAGATTTTATGGTAAGAAATAAAAAATGTACTTTCGTTCACTGAATGAACATATGAAAAATAAGCTTTTGATGTTGTTGACCAGAAAAATGAGCGGCCATAATAATGAACTCATCATTATGTAGGCCTGTTATTTATCATATAGTCTACAGTATGTATGCAGATTTCTACACTAAACTGAACCCAACACATCCAGACGCATCCATCCGATTTTTTTTTTTTTTTTTTTTTTTTTTTGTATCTGATATTTCCAGACATACACAGTATAATACTGGAGTGAAATGTTCGACAGTCATAATTGAATCCTATGGATTTATTTACAGAAAATGTAATGACAATAATACAGCAAATATTGCCGAAACTGCAAACTTCTCACATCGCTAATTGGCAACTGTCAACGGCTGAGAGGACGAACACCGTGTCGCGATCGTGCAGATCATCATCACCGTCTCTTGGCGAACTGCATCAAGAACGGATGCAACATAATAAGACATATTCTTCATTTTCTCTTCACATATCTCACGCATCTAAAATCTGAAAGCACCAGAGTATTCAGGGTGAATTTATTGTATGAAAACATAAGTTTTATTTTATCTTGGTCGCATGAATGATGCAAAATCCGATGATAAGTAAAAACGGGTATAAAGAATTAAATGCTTCTCTCTTCACTTTTACGCGTTGTAATTCCTTTGTATTTTCTCTTATTGATTTCAGGAAATCATATTTAGTTGTACAATTAATACCGAATCCTATGGTATGACCAAAACATTCCTATCTTGTGCAAAACGTGAGAAAAATTAAGAAATATATAAACATATATTGCTAGTTTTCTGAGCTACATACGTAAAAATGAGATTGAGCGAGTCGCCTGCCTCCCGGTACCAGCCAATCAGAGGCTGCCAAACAAACGTCTCGTAGGCCAAAGAATCTACCTTAAGTGAATCGGCTATAGTACCCCAAATGCTGCCTAATCAACACCAGATCAGTTAGGCAGCCGCACTTGAATCGGCAGGACGTGCCAGCACGGGAGAAGCGAACCAAGGATAACAGGGTTTTAGTTATCTGGATGGTGTACAGATCACATGGGACTTATGACACTGGATGAACGATTGGACTAGGTGTATGTCACAGTGCAAGAACCTAGTTGTATCCGATGCAGGAAAGCGCCTATTGTATATTACAGAACATAAGAGGCCTATTATATTATTACATGTACAGGGTGGTAAAAGGATAAACCCTTGACCCTGAACATCATCGTAATCATGGATCCGAACTCTACTGGACGATCATGGAAAACAGCCTGGACCAAGCGTTGCCTATGTCAGGAGGTTAAGAAAGAAGATCTAAAATCTTCCGAGGCCAATCCTGCCAGAACAGGGGATGATGGATATACGAACCTGGCAAAGAATATTCCTCTGTTTCACTCACTCAATGCGATACCAATCAAGCTAGAACCTGCAAGACTTGACAAAGGTTCTGGGATAGAGGAAACATTGAGAAAAATAAGACACAGTATCATGAAAGTTGCAGGCTTCTGTTCAACAACACAAAGTTACGTCTAGCTGAAAAAGAGCAAGTCATGTAGGTACTGTGATGAGGGCAGTAGAAGTACATTCCACGAAAGCTCCAAGAAACTAAAACAAAAGAATGCCTCTTCTGTGAAACTGAAGGAGGAGCTGAGAGAAGCAATGACAATGCAAGTGAATAGGAGAATAAATGAATGTGCCAAAACACTCAGTGATACAAAACTTCTCGCCAAACTAAGTGCAGGAGATGTCGTAGCCCAAGAAGTTTGGTGGCATTGTATAACCAAGAATGGGCATACCTAAAGGTGCGGGAGCAAGAAAAAGCACAGGAACACTAGAAGGATGCATATCCAATTGCTTTCTCTGAACTAGTTGCCTACATCTGCGAGATGAAAAATGCCAGTGAGAGGCCAACGATTTTCAGCTTGCTGATTTGACCAAGCTTTTACAAACAGAGGCTGGAACTGCTTGGTGTTGACTCGCCTGATGTTCATCCTACTAGGCTGAAAGATCAGTTGCTTTTGCACATTCCACAGCTGCAAGCTAATCGCCAAGGACGAGAAGTTCTGTTGGCTGTTGAAACTGATGTAGGTTAAATCCTATCACAAGCATCCCGTTATGGTGAAGCAATCCATCTAGCAAACGCCGCTGGGATAATAAGACAAGACATGCTCCATCAGAAGTCAAATTTCAGCAGCTCTTTTCATGGCAAAGACTTAGAACAGGTTGTGCCACCATCACTGCTTCAGTTTGTATGCATGATCGAACATGGTGCAGACATCAAGTCCCAACTCCATCAAGGAGCGTCGAAATCAGACTTTGCTATATCACAACTTCTACGCTAGGGATGCAGCGACTGACGGGAGCAAGTCTATAATCATCAAGGCTAATGACACAGATGTGCTAGTCATAGCAATATCCGTACTGTCATCCTTCCAGAAACTAGGTCTTCAGGAAATGTGGATTGCCTTTGGCCAAGGAGCCCTTATGCAATGGATTCCAGTCCATGAGGTAGTTTCTGCAATTGGGCTTAAGAAAGCTAGAGGATCCCCTACTTTCACGCATTCACTGGATGTGACATTGTCTCTGCCTTCCGTGGGAAAGTGAAGGAATCTGCATGGCAGACTTGGAATGTATTTGATGATATTACTCAAACACTCATCAATCTCAGCCAGCATCCAACATTGATTCGTGATCTTGACATGCAGAGGCTGGAAAGATTCGTTGTCCTTATGTACGACAGATCAAGTGCAGCCACTGGTGTGGATGAAGCAAGACTAGATCTGTTTGCCCGCAAGTAGAGGCCGTACAACTTAATTCCACCAACACAGGCAGCCCTCAGAGAACATGCAGAGCGTGCAGCCTACCAGGCTGGGATTATCTGGGGCCAGGCAACCCACTGTAATCCACACATGAGCAGTCCAGCTGAATGGGGGTGGACACAGAAAAGAGAAGCATTGCAGATGCATTGGACAACACTATCACCGACTGCAGCAAGCTGTCAAGAATTGACAATGCTCCTGTAAGAAGATTTGCAATGGAAGATGCAAGTGCTCTCAGGCAGAGCTTCCCTTCACATCACTCTGCAGCTGCATACGTGAACAGTAGCAGATCGAGAAACAGCAGCACGGTAGGCATAACTTTGAAAATGTACTAGCCTGGACAAAACTTATGTAAAGTAAGACAAACATCTTGGTGGTCATCTTGAGAAATATGTCTCAGAGTGCTTTTTAAACAGAAGAATATAGTTCAGCAGGCTTCAAAACATAGGAATCCACACTTATATCATGCAAATCAGACAACTACAAATATTTCTAAGCAAAACATCTACTTGGGTGGCTATTTTGACAACCATCTTGAAAATGGCCGCCATCTTGGATTTTCAATTGGCCAATCAGGCAGATTTGATTAGTATACCTTGGAGGACACTTGTGCCAAATTTGATGCTTGTATAATCATTTGCACGATTTTTCTGTTATCTGCCCCACTATACCGGCTAGCAGCGACAAACACCTCCCTCTTCTTAGGCGCGTTGCCAGAATTTCCCCGTGTAACAGGCGTCATAAATTAAATGAACGGTCAAACTGGCGAGAGGGATCCTGGCTCTTCTGCCCAAATTGCCTGTTCTGTTATGACCATTTTGTTTTTTTTTTTTTTTCGTAAAAACAAACATCATTTTAAGGACCTGTTGTGCTAATGAGCGGGGTGTTACTAAACGCTGGTGTTTATGCATGCATAAAATTAGCAGTAAATATTTCATTCAGTTTTCACGGCCAGAGAATGGAGTCATCAAAACTTATGTACGAAAATGTTTCAAATACAACATTAATTCACGTGTGTTTATAGTATCATTCATATTCAATATTCCTAGAGCAATATGGTATCTATCAAGAGATTCATAATGTTCTTGTTGTCCTCTCTTCATCAAAAATATTTTATAGCAGTGACATGGCATTATATTAATAAACTAATATTTTAAAACAAAAGAAAATATAAAGGGACCTGCATGTGATCATCCATCGAATTTCCAAAATTAAAGCCATGAATCTTGATAGGTTTAGTGTTTGGGTATGATAGTTAGATTATCGACTAGATATTCATAGGTCTTAACACTTTAGATAGTAAAAAATTCATATCAGCAGCAAATATCTAAGTATATGATTTTAATTCCCGCTTTCCCTTTCTCCCTTTTTTGTCTAAACTTATCATTTCGTATGCAGTACTGTTTGGCTGTGTAAGTAAATCCTGCATACTTACCTTCATATTACTGTAAAATTATTACATTTGAGAATGCAAAGAATGGTAATTTTAGGGTGATGTTACTAAAGGACAAATGTTTACAATGGTTTCTCTTGTTACGAAAGGTAAGGTCGGACAGTGTAAACCTAGTTCTGTTGGAAAAAACCTGGACTGATGCGAGAGAGGAACAGACCTTATTTATGGACCCTTTGGTTGGTCTTTCTTTTGATGTTACTGGTGGAAGAGACTTGAGAAAGATTTCGCCCTCAGTTGAAGGAATGCTTCATTGCAAGTGAGACTTTAGGGAAGTCTTGGATGATTTTTCAGTCTAATGGGTATTTTGGTGATGCCCACTGGATACGTATTACTCCCCCCAACCTCCTGGCGATCCTTGGCGAACATGAATGACAATTTCTGGACTGTCCTACAATTGCAAATAACGAGCTTTGTAGTCTTCGGTCGATTTTTTGCCTTGGGTTTTTCAGTTATTAGTCGACGTAGGATTCCTCATTCGATGGCTATCTGCGTGTGTCGTCTGTGAGTATCCAACTTATATTCATCTGTGAATATCCCGACATCAGACTTTCAAGCCCCAGTTGAACCTTCGCAATTTCAAGCTCTGGATTCATTGTTGACCTTTGCACTCAACTCAGTATCGTCTCATACCTTCCAATGATGTCCAACTTAAGTTGTTATAAACATAATTATTCTATTTAAAAATTTAATCTTTCTACGCTTACTAAGAATAATGAAGGAATCCCTATATATATCTATTTTCATTCAATGTTATAGGGTGTAAGAACCTGGAGTTAGTCTTATACAGTACAATGACACACAGTAACACCCTTTAACCCTTGATCCTTTTTTTTTTTGTGGAATAACTGATTTGCTTTTTAACAAAATAGGGTAATACCAAATGTCAGAGGGTGTGATACTCTTTTCTTTAAATCTTCAGCTGAAAACCCTCAAGGACAGAGTCAACAGGGCTCCAAAGGGAAATTAGCCTGATGAGAGAGAGAGAGAGAGAGAGAGAGACAGACAGACAGACAGACGCAATAGGAAAAGGTGATAAATAAATAGATATGAGGGAATTGAAAACAATGCTGATATACCTAAATTCAACATACATCAGCAGAAAGAAGGAATGAATTTGCTCCTCGTTAGAAAACGATAAATGGTCTGCAGCAGCAGCCAAACAAGTGTCGCCAGCAAAACCAGCCAGCTCAGTAAAGGAGAATGCGGAGGGTGCTTGTTGTTGTATATTTTTTATGCACCAAATATAAATAGATCAATTTATATTTATTCTGTTTATGATTAGTGACATAACTCTATCCGAGAGTTGGAGATGAGGTAGTACGGGAAGACCACACAGGAGAAAAGTAATCCAAACAAGGACGGAGAAGAGTCAAGACATTTAGATTTGAATAACTTCATCGCAAAACCTTTGAAAACATTTATGCAAGATATCAAAGGAAGCAATATTACATATATGCTTCTCAAAAGTCAATTTCTCATCACAATTTACATCTAGAAACCTAAAGTCACTAACATTTAAGAACTTGCAATTTAACTGCAAAAAAGGATGCATAAGTGAAGACATTCTGGCTCGACTATCTTATTTTGAGTTTTAGAAGGGTAAACTTTATTCCCAAAAGCCTACTCCCCCTTATGAATACGTTCCAGATCTATATTCAACGATTCTGCAACCACATATCTAGCCACATATCGCTAGCATAGATAATAAATAGCAAAGGTCCAAAGGCTTAGAACACTACCTCGACGAACACCTAAAATGACATTACTAAAGCTACTATGCTGGCCACTCATAGAAACTCTTTGGACTGTGCCTATTAAAATGTTTATTTAAAACATTAATAAAAAGAACCGCTAATTTCCGTAATTTTAGCTTGTACATAAGTGCTTTATGATTCACATGGTCCAACTCTGTACTAAAATCTGACTCCTCCACGCATGCCTGACTACCATTATCAAGAGCACTCTGCAAGATAGTAGATACTGAAGAGAGCGGACCACAAGTACCAAGGCCTTTATGAAATACAAATTGTAATGCTGGTAGCAGTTTATTTTCTTCAGCAAACTTACAAATATGCTTACAAAGCAGCTTCTCAAAACCTTAGTTAAAACAAGGATAATGGAAATCAGCGTATATTCTGAGGGGCATGAGGATAAACTTAGTCCTTTAGGCAAGAAAAGCAATGCCCCCGCCACACCCACAAAGAAAAGGGAAACCTGCAAGTCCAACTAATCTGAAAATAATAGAAATCTTAGAAGCAATGAGGCCAACAGTCTTTTTAAAAACGATGGAAAAGATCCCATTAAGGTCTATGTTGCCATACTGTCAAGCCCTAGATGCTAAGTTTTTACTTCTTTAGATCTGAAGGCTGCTGAGCACAACTCAGGATCTGGAAAGCATAACAGAGGCAACACCAAAGACTTGCCACTCTGTTTGGTTACAAAGGCTTGAACCGAAAGTTCTGCCTTTTGTTTCGGGCAATATACAGCAGTGTCATCAATTCCTACAAAGTGATGATTTCAGGGTGGACCACCACTTATGGATATCACCGCTGAGAGTGAGATCTCCTTCATATCCTCATTTTAAGCTCTCTCAGCTCTCTAATAGACAATCTGAGTTAGACTTCTGAACTCAATGAAATTGCTGCACAAAAACTCCAATCAATTGCTTCTCTGTAAATGATAAACCTCTCGTCTTTTATGGGAAGTAAGCTTATATGCAGAATTAAACCATGGTTTATCTTTAATGTGATCATTTTAACACTCAGTAATATTTGGACTTCATGAATATTGCTCTACTTAAGCTTAAGAAGATTACTGTGAATATCAACCCAATTGGCCTGGAATTTCAAGTATACCATTCTTGAAAAGCTAACATCAGGAACAGCCTGACCCATCTCAACATTAACCTTAATCAAACTATGATCAGATGAGCCTACGGCAATCCTCTACTCAAAAAGGTACAATCCTTGTAATGTCGATGAATACAAGGTCATGATGGCTGCTAGATTGGTGTGTTGGTTCATTTATTAACTGCTCACAATTAAAAATAGTGGAAATCTAAAGCATCATTACCATGCTTATCTGAGGTAGTAATCGCCAACAAAAATTAAACAGGCAATGGAGTCAAGTTTCTGAACTACTGACCTTTAGTATGTATACAGCCAAATCTGGGCTCCTATAGCTAGAAAAAATATAGAGATCTATTAGTCTTCCACTGGCTTTAACAATAGTTTCATGACATTCACACTCTTACACTGGCCTGAGTTGCAGAGGGACTCTCTTTAGTATACAGAGCCATTCCATGACTTCTAATCCCTGGACCCAATAGTTCTGAAACATGTCGCAAGTCAGACACACAAGTCTCAGAACAAAAGAGGATATCAAAAATAACAGCAGCAATACCCAAGTCCTTTTTATTTTTGTATAATTCATGGACATAGGGGTATAAAGTACAACATTTCTGTGGTTGATTCTGTGGACCAGGATTAAGTTAAATCTCACCAAGCATAAAGGAATATTTGCAAACTTTGCTAAAACAATAACAGGAACAATATATACATTAAAATTAATAGTGAAATTGAAAAGAGCATATCTGTAAAATGACAAAATTATCACCAGAATTAAAATGGTCAACTAGGAGAAGCCAGGACAAATCTCCATATTTGCTAGACACTGAAGGAAGGACAGTAGTTATGTTTTGAAAAAGAAGTCACTGGTAAAGATCAAGAAAAGGAAATGATGAGGACATGGCACCCTCTTGCTAAGCCACTAAGCATCATTGGCCCTTCTGCTAAGCATGCTTTACACATTGTTTACAAAATAAGGGGAAGAGGGGACTGACAGAGTGTTCCGAAGTAAGGAAAGTCTAATCCAAGGAAGTGGAAGATCCAGTTACAAATTATGGTATCATCCAAAATTTGAGAATAGTTGTTTATTTCAGAATGCCCTCTACAAGAGATGTCTACCAGGTGAGTGAGGTTTGTCCACACAGCAAGAAAGGAAAGATCACAAAGAGCAAGAAGCTTAAGGCATTCAGTGTTGTTATATGCGTGTGCCAACAATAAGAGATATGTAATAAATATGCCAGACCATTCTGACTTGGTGTAGACATGGAAAAGGTCTGTGGCCAGAGAGGGGCTTTACAACAGACTGTAATGGCTATCCTTAGAAAGGACCTTAATCTCCCTAGATGTAGTCCTTCAATGGGCAGCCCTAGTGGTAGTATCTCATTGGGTGGCTGGTGCCTTGGCCAACCTACTACCTAAACATTGTACCAACACACTTTTAATCTGCATTATATAAAATTACATTCGACGAAATTTATAATCATAAATATATCGTTACTATAAGTGCAAGAATATTTTCCAGTGGTTCTGTATGAAAATTCTTATTCATAGAATTGTAACTGGATTAAGATGAGAGTATTACAGAAAAATAAGTAAATAAAAGGAACAGCATCTTGTCCATGAACTATTGGTAGCCGAATTTAGGAAAAATGTATTTCTTCTCCTCATTATAGGAGAACAAGATCTCAAATGTTCAGACATTAGAGTGAAACTGAATAAAAAAAATGTCGTGAATTAGCCCTGGACAAGAAGACCGGTTTGAGCAGTGGACTGTGCCTGATGCACAAAACCACTATTTTCGATTTTGTGTAGATCAGCCGTCAAGTCTGGGTACCATTGACTTGAACACTCCACACAGTTCCAGTGTTGTCAACCATGGGAATTTTGCCCAGATTTAGGGAATTAGTGGCCCAAGCGGGGAAATGGAGAAAATGTTCCAAAATTAGTGGAATTTGTCAGCTTTGTGTGACATTTACAATTATATGAAATTAAAAAAAAAAAAACTAATTTACTTAATATATAAAGTGCTTATGAGAGTGAGGGCTGACTATTTAGTTAAACCAGTCAGTACTGTTTGTAGGGCAATCATAGGATTTTACATCAGAGATGATTGCATGAGGAAAACTACCATTGAAAATATGCAATACATTATACTATTATTATTATTCAGAAGATGAGACCTATCATATGGAACAAGCCCATATGGGCCATTGACTTCAAATTCAAGCTTCCAACTAACATGGTGTTCTTTAGGAAGAAGTAAGAGGAAGTAATAGGAAATACAGAAAGAAGAGATCTCACATAGTAAAAAAGAAAATAAATAAATTGATAAATTAATAAACAGATTAACATGTATTAAAAAGCAAGAGTATTTGGCATACTGACCAATCTTGCTTTCCAGGCCAACAACCATATCACTTATATATACTAAAAATAGCAGTGGACCAAGAACACTGCCCTGTGGAACTCCAGACACAATAGGTCTTGGTTCACTAAAGATCCCATCCACAGCAACTCGCTGCTGCCTTCCTGTAAGAAAATCTTGAAGTGACCCGAAAACATATCCAGCCACTCCAAGATTCAGAAGATTATAAATAAGTGCCGCATTATTTACTAAACTGAAAGCTGTTCTAGAATCTATTTGAATTACTCTGCACTCAAAACCCTAATCTAGGTTCCCTTGAAAATGGCATGTCAAGTCTAAAAGAGCATCACATATTGACTATCAGCTAACAATCCTTTGGATTCCACATACTTATATTTCTTAAAAATAAGTTTTTCAGCAACTTTGGAGAACACAGGGAGAATAGAAATTGGCCTGTAGTTGCTGCAATCTGTAGATATGTCCCTCTTTGGAACAGGCACTGTATTACTATGCTTGTGCTTGTCCACAAAGATACCACTTTGACATAAACATCAATAGAATTTACTAATCTTGGGAGACAACACCCTAGAAACATCTTTAAACGATAAAAGGGAGATACCATCAGTATCTTCTCCACCCCAGCTATCAAGATTATTAAGAATTTCCTTAACATCCCTAGAGTGAAATGCAGATTGTATAAGAATAGGTTCAGGATGACAAGTATCAGGGAGAGGGACATCCTCAGCTGATTGCTTAGCTTCAAAAGCTCGATGAAGCAGTTCAGCTTTTTATCTGAGGCCAGTAACCAATCTACCATCATCTTTTAGTATTGGTGGAATGGAAGACAAGCCTTACCCAAAGATAGATGATGGTAATTTGGTCCACCACAGATGAGGCTGAGTAATTCTTTCAAGTTTCCTCTTCAAGGAATTTTTGTAATTTTTCTTGGCTGTACAGTAGGTTCTATTCACAGCACGGCGAGACTCAACAAAAATGGCATAATTTTCATTTGAATGATTTTGTCTCCATACGTTGAATTTGGCCTGTTTGTCATGGCATGCTCATCTACATGTATCGTCAGACCATGGCTGGTCATTTGTCCTAAATTTGATGACTTTTCTAAGGATATTGCTTATTAAAATAGCCATCAGCATTTCATTTAACTTCTTCTTGGGATCAGGATCTAGTATATCATCTGAAATATTAAGTGCCTGACAAGCTTCAGTAATGCAATCCCAACTGACTCTGAATTTCAGCCAGACCGTTTTTCCAGTGGCAGATTTAGGAATATACTGATTGACAGATATGTCTACCTCAATGGTGCAATGATCAGAAGTTCCTATATATTCACAGACCTTGGACTTAACAATAGCTGGAACATCTGTGAATATGAGGTATAATCTCTTACCAGAAATGTGTGTGTGGGTTCCTAGATTAGCTGGCCAAAATCGAGGGATACACAACTCAAGAGCAGACCGGCCACGATGATCTGTGGAATTTTAATTTAGCCACTCACTGTGCTTTGTATTAGTCTCCATAAATAACGTATGAAGTTTGTGAATCCTGTGACTGAGCCATACTAATCCTTTCCAAAAGACAGTCAAATATAGAATCGTCGATATCTGGATTCCTGTAAACAGTAAATACGTAAACATAATAAAACTTACTGAAAATTTCATAACAAAGAACTTCATGACAACTACACTCCAAATTTCTCTGATAATAATAGTTCATTTCGACTAAGAGGCATGCCTTGCGCATGTGGGATGTTACGACGATAAATAAAATCAGGGCCATCAAACCTGGATTAAAAACTCAACATTTGACTTATTACTACTTAAAAGAGTCTCAGATAAAACATCTAGTCGTAGTTACGGGCACAACTCTGTAAATCAAGGAAATTTGACCTTAAGTCCTGAATATTTGAGTAAAGTGCTTTGCAATTTCTCTTAAGGTAATGAGTAATTAAAATTAACATCATAAAATCAATAGCAAAAATAATAAACAGGCTCATAACGACAGTAACGTTGTAAAAATCAACAGAACAATAAACAACAGTACTATCAACATCAGCATTTACATTATTTAAAAAAAAATTATGTTGAGAGCATAAATAAACGTCAACATACATCATTGAAAAAAGAAAAAAAACTGGAAGCAATTGGTCAACAAGGTGGGGCTGGCACACCTTGTAAGGCAATAGAAATCCTCCAGGTTTGCCACAACAACTGGGGGAGGAAGTTCAGGATAGTTTTAGAAATAAAACACTGAAGGAAAAGATTGGTAAAGATGAAGGCACTTTCCTGATAATCCAGCAAAGCAAGATGCTTTCTCATGCCTGTCCCACGTTTTGAAAAAAACAGGAGAGTGAACAAAAAGAGGGTAAGTTTGTCTGATTGTACCCTCCAGGTAAGGAACTAATACCCAAGACCATTAAGGTTTGAACAATGGCTATAGCACAGTCCAAGGTTGGAGAACAGGTTTGGCTACCAAGGCTAAAGAGTCCCTTCAACCTGCTGGTTTGATTTCGGAGTGTACTTCTCCTAAAAGAGTTGCCTGCCAAGGCTAGAGTCTCTTCTGCCCTAACACGTGAGGGCAGGGACGTCAGGCCCCGAAGCGACTGTTGCTAAGAAATACCACATTAACTCACTACCCACAGAGAACCATTCAGCTTTGTCCATCCTCATAGGATTTATTAGGGTGCCAAAGTTGTTGTAGCAGTTGAAAATAACACTCATGGACTATCAAAGCCTGATCCAGAAGCTTTTTAGAAACGCTGTTAGGTTTCTTAATTGAAAGTGTAAATCGGCCTTGCATAAGATTTCCATTTAAAAGCTCGATACTGAAAAATATGTTTCATTCATTCCCTTCCTAAGTCTCCATGGGACCACTAGTTAATTTAGTTCGAGGCATGTGTGGCCCAACAAGTTAAATGAGGCAGACAGAGAATGGAAGGTGTTAAAAAAACACTGGACTTGAGAATCCAGATAACAATGACGTTGAAGAGCTTTGGCAGAGAATTAGAGAAATGAAAAGTGGTGACGATACACCTGTGTTTACTAATTTGCCACACCTTGTTTCATGGTCTGCTGTCTTCTCAATCTAGTGCCAGCTGCAGAAAGGACGTTTTCCTACTGTGAACGACCTCAAAAACAAAAATAGGAAAACTTTCAACCAAGAAACAACTTGTTTGGGTATCTTCATTCCAAACGGTACTTGGAAGTTGTTACATGTTTCAGTTTTTCTGTTGTAGAAAAAATATAAAAATATAACTAAAGCGTGATGCAAGTGATTCTGATTTATTAGTAGTGACGGCACTCTCGTTATTGCATAATCATGTGGAATGTATATTCCCTCATTAATAAAAAAAAATTTCCCCTACAGAAATGTGAAACCAAATTTTTTATTGATGCTTATCTATGTATAATGCAGGTGGTCGAGTTACTACAGATATCTAAAAAAAGAAATTTAAGTAGCCTGATCGCAAGATTAGAAATAAAACTTCTATTTTGATGCATTTTTTTTCTACTCGAAGGTCCAATACAGTGAATTTATAATGTAACATTAGTTTTTATTTTAATTAAATAATTTGGGGAGCAACTACTGCTGTTTGGAATTTCTAAAATTGTTTTATAGTCTAATATCAATTTCATTTAATTTCTCATATGAAATAAAACAATATAGGGAAATGTGGATTCTTGGGAAGTTTCACATAAGATTTATTGAGAGAATTCTGGAGGACATTGGTTGGCGTCACTGCTCAGTTCTCCGTGTGAAGATGTTTTGAAACAACAGTTTGTTTTTTATATTTATTTTATTTTATTTTTTTAATAGTTTAGACAAAAAAATAAAACCCCCTTTGATCTGCATGTAAGTAATTTCACTTTTGTAAAGTTTTTAAAGGTTTTGTTTTATTGATGAAAGGGAATAGTGCAATTTAGATGATAGACAAACTGGGTTTTTGTGTACAAATGGACCAATTGAAATGCTTTTCTGATGTGATGCTTTTTTTTGTATTTCCAGATTGACCGTTGGAAATCAAAAGTCTTCAGAGCAGATGATTGGTGAATTGATCAGCTATGACAACGAAGGCATGGCACTTACGATCCTTCAGAGGATAGTGTGCAAGTTGGACGTAAGATGTCGATGACGATGGGGAGATTGGTGGAAAAAAGTGAGGAAGGTGATTGGGTAGATGGTGCCTTATCAAGCATTGCCATAATAACTATGTAAGAAGCAAAAACTCACATTTACTTTTCATGTTTAATGGTTAGACTACAATTATAGTTAATTTTGTATACATTCCATATTTTTGGGTCATTTGTTGTTCGTACCTCGGATCTTAAAACTACTAACGCTAGAGGGCTTCAAATTGGTATGTTGATCATCCATCCTTCAATCATCAAACATACCAAAATAGATTCATCAAGCCTCACTAGTTTTTATTTTGTTTAAGGTTAAAATTAGCCATGATCGTGCGTCTGGCAAAGTTATAGGATAGGCCACCAACGGGACGTGGTTGAAAGTTTCAGTGGCCGCGGCTCATACTGCATTATACAGTACGTTGTACAGAAAACTTGACTGCGCCAAAGAGAATTCGGCGCATTTTTTTAATTGTTTGTATTATTATTAACCTTTTTTTGTTGTTGTTGTTGTTACTGGGTATCATGATATCTATCCATGGCAATCTTCAAGATAATCTTTCAATATTAAGTAGCCTCCCAAAAAATTTCTTGAACGTTACCTAAATTTTTTGAAGTGGAAGAAATTTTCTAAATTTTTTTTTTGCTCCAGATTTCGATCTGTTGGCTGTAGAAACTATTTCAAGATTTAATCACAAGATGAAACAGGATCTCTTTATTTTGTACACTGGAGTCAAGCCATAGTGTGATTATTGGTTCAGGTTGTTTCAGTATTTCTTTTGAATTTTTTATCTAAAATGTTTCTATATTTTTGTAAAATAACTACATTTTTTTACTAGTTTTTCTTTTAACCCTTACCATGGAATTCTTTAATTACTAAAATTAATTTACAAGTGCAAATGTTAGTGATATGTACATTCACCGATTTATGGGACCATCTTCCTTATGAGGGGGTCGCACAGGAATCTTCCAGTCCAGGGTTAGAGGACTAAAAGGATGAACACTTTCTTTAGGAGCCTTCATTATGCTCAAAAAAGAAAGAAAGAAAAAAAATCTGTCAGACAACAAAAATAGCAAAAACAAAACCAGGTGTGGAAAGGCCGTCACTCCAAACTACAAACCCAGAAACTCTTAGAAGAGGAGGTCCAGACAATTAAATGTAGGCCATTTATTTTCTTCAAAGCGATATCAAAGTTAATTTCTCCTAATTAAAAGGAAAAATGACTGAAAGGCATTCAACCATGCTTTTGTTTTCACCTCAGTGAAACTAAAGCTGTAAAAATAATGGCTCAAGTGACGAAGAAAACTATCTATAAAGTCACTCATTCTGGTAACAGAAAAAGGGATACATTTGGCAGAGAGCGACGAGGCATTGTCACCCGTGGCACAAGTTGGCCAAAGAAATCATTCGGCATTGGCATAAAAACTTACAGGCGAAGGGACGCGTGGTATTAAAGGGCACGTATGTTCTTTCAGTGTTTACGAAAATTTACTTTACTGTATTTTTTTTCCGCAAAATTCCTGTTTCGAAGTATAATGTGAAACAAATATGTAATCCTTATGATAATGTGGCTTTTTATTATATTTTTCTTCTTAACATTTTAAAATTATTATTATTATTATTATTATTATTATTAATATTATTATTATTATTATTATTATTATTATTATTATTATTATTATTATTATTATTATCGATTTCGCACATATTTTATGTGAACGTTGATCTATGTAAATTTGTTAAACAGCCATCGTAAATCACTAGAAAAGCTGTGAAATATGTATGGTTGATTCTGAGTGAGATCAACTAAATATAAAAAGTCATGTCTGTTTTCTAATTTAGAAAGTATTTTTTCTTTGTGGAGCATTACTTGTTTATTTCATATATTTCTAAGTTTAAGCAATTATGTAAGAGTTTGTGCAGCAGAAGCTTAAAACAAAAAAGGACTTCTGTGGGGCATACACAGATACACTGTTATTTCAACCTGAACCAAAATTGTTCATAAAAAAGTACTGTAATCCTGTAAGTGGAGAGATAGGCCAGAAGTGTTGCCTGATGCAGCACTCACGGTTCCCTTGCTTTTTTTGTGTCTAATCCTCTCTCTTGTGTCTCTCTCGGCCCTCTCCCGTTCTTTATTACCTGCTTTCCACTCTACTGACTTTATTACCTGCTTTCCACTCTACTGACCTTATCGTAAAAGCAAAAGTGATTTCATCTACTGAACATAGTTTGGGCGAGGGCACGTGATGGAGACAGTGTTCAATAATGGTTTTTCTTTTAGCCCTTATTCGTCTTATGGTTCCCGGGATGCGATACTAAGTATCGGGTCCCATGGAAGTTTTCAGCTTTTTTATAACTGATCTGTTAGATTGGTTATCTGGCAGCCATATAATATTTATACTGGAATCAAGATTGTTTGTTATTCATGTAGCCTTGAAATCATTTGAAGAGCTTGCATAATCAGCATTAATTTAAGTGTAAAAAAATTAAGCCATATATACTTTTATTATTAGCCATGATGACCTACCTTTACATTATTGAGGATTAAGTACGTAGAATCTGTTTTCTGCATTGCCAGAAAGACAGAAAAATGCATGTTATTCGTTTAAAAACCACTTTGGTGGTTTCATCTAGATTCAACTGCTGCTAGTGGAAACAGGTTGCGAAAAACTGGACGCACACACACACAAACACAAACACTCTAATTATACATACCTGTTGCATACATACTACCAAACAGTGAACTTTCAGAGTGTGTTTTGTGAATACCCAGAAATTTCAATTCAGGAACTAAATTGTTGACACATGCAAGAAGAGAGGATTGCAGTAATGATTGATATCTTGGGAGACATTTCCTGCCAATACTGGGGACCTACCGCAATGAACATTAAGCTCCACCATGTGCGAGAAAAACTACTTTCAAAAACAAGTAAAATGCTGCAGAGTTTCTTCGCCATCAATCGATTTTCTGTACATCGTATAATCAAGGCAGGTAGATCTATGTTTCGGTGGTCTCGGACAAAATGCTGGTTGAGCAGCCCCAGTGAAACTTTAACATCGGGTCGGTGGTGGCCTGTCCTATTTCGTTGCCAGGTGCACGATTAATGCTAACTTTAACCTACTGAATAAAATGAAAACTACTGAGGCTAGGGGTTGCAATTGGGAAGGTCTTGATGATTGGAGGGTGGATGACCAACTTACCAGTTAGCATCAGCAGTGACTGCATTTTTTTAAGATCTGAGGGCGGACAGAATATACTCGGATGGATGACGAAGCTTGAAGGATCAACAGTTTTCTATTTACAGAAAACTAAAAATAGTGCGTTAACGGAAGAGTAAGGTCTTCAAGAGGCTTGTTTGTAAAGAATAAGGCATCCAGGATGTGCACGCATGCATACACAACTACTATTATGTTTTCCGCCTTGCGCATAAGACTATATTATCAAATTATATTAGAATGAGTCTCTCTCTCAGTTTTCTCAATTTCTTCTCTTAATAAAGGGCAATTTCCAGTTTAATTATCTCTAATAGTTCTTTATGCAGCTTGCAAAATACCTTGGTTTGAAACTCATCCAGTTAATGAACGACTAGTGAAAAAATTGTGGCTGAACACTGTGATCCTAGCGGCAGTTTCCTGTTTTCAACCTTTCCACAATAAATCGATAAGTTGTACTGATAACTACCAGCACAGCGCCTCGTCCATATTTTATAACCAAGTCAAACAGGCTTTTTTGGGAATACATACCACTGATGTCCATGATAAAGTATCGTTGACTCTTCAGCACTGAGAAATTCATGAAATGACCAAAGGTTCTTCCAGTTGTCTCAACATTCATCATACAGGAGTAAAATCTTGTAAATCTGCGATGCTGCTAAATTGTTATCATCAGCCACATGAAAAGCTAACCGCTTAATAGATCTGAACATTTCTCTGCTCATAGGGGTTGGAATAGTGGTGATTCCCTTGTCTTGATGCCCCCAACAGTCATTCTCAGAGTGGTACGTTGTGATATTCCTCTAATAACTAGCGACCCCAAAATCATGATCATGTCTTGGCCTAATCATGCATAAAACTAGTGTATATATGTATATATATATTTTATATATATTTATATATATATATATATATATATATATATATATATATATATATATATATATATATATATATTTCTTTTGTCATAAAATATATTTAACATATAAAATAAGTGTTTTATATATATGATAGATATATATAATTTTCATAACCATTTTATATATATATCAGAATAGACATATGGGCAAATGCAAACTGGTATATCCGATATATATATATACTTTCCAAATACATAGTTTATATATTAATATAACTATTGAGATATATATCATATGTCTATAGACTAGATGAAGGATTGTTGATCAGTTCAAGATATATATATCTAGAAGACCATATGCAGTCATTGTCCAAAATGCAAACAGTATTCAATAGCGCCTGTAGTCTTGCAGTCTTTTGTCTTGTCATGTGAGACAATTTTGACATACAATTAAACACTTGTAAAGTCTGTGGCAAGAAAACACTAAGAAGAAGCAATCATGTTTTTTCAAGACTAGATTTTGTATCACTTGTCAGAGAACTCGGTGAAAACAGCCAGTCGTACCAATTATTGATAAAAACATGCTGCCCTGTATGCCAAGTCTCTTACATTAAATTTTGGGAATAATTTACAAAACTGCACACAATAAAAATATCAGCTAATTTGGATGAGACATGATACCAAACATAAGGAGAGGTATTTAGGTAAAAAGTCATGTGGAAAAGTTATTGAAATAAAAATGTTTTTATGATGAAAGAGAAACAAAATTTAGGATGCCACTTTTAGTCAATATTCATGAAAAACAAATGGTAAGGACTGATATGATATTGTAAAAAGAACTACATTATTATTTATATGTGTAAATAACAGCCTAAGTCTCCTGTCTAAAATTCAAAAGAAAGATATTTTGTCAAAAAGAACTGTTTCATCTATTTTGAAGTTGGGTTCACAAAATGTGATGAAGGGTTGGACACTAAAAGCGCAGTAAGCAATAACTACCATGTTGCGAAAGAGGATACCAAAGTCTAATATTTTCAGTTTGCATGCATCAGCATATCGTCGACTGATCTGAAAACTCTCGGCACTCAAGAGTTCTTTTTCTTCTCTCTCGATATGACTTCATGCAGTATTTAGTAGTTTCCAAGAGTATTATGAATATTGTTAAAAAAATGTAACTGGCATCTTTCTTGCTCTCTCTCTCTCTCTCTCTCTCTCTCTCTCTCTATATTTATGATCCACATGCGCATGTACTCCAATTTTTTCTTTTCACTAAAGACCCTCTCTTCCTATTACTGGCATTCAGCTTCATGGACTTTTCCATCTATTGAAAGTTATTTACTGCAGTTGTTTTTCATTATCACTTGGCTCAATTAATCCTGAACCGGATCTTCGATTGGTCCATTAACTAAGCATTTATCCGACCGCATGAGGCATAACCGCCTCTATTGGAGCCAAATTTGACCATTTCTTCTGCAAACCCCTGCTGCTGCAATCCCAGAGAGCTTGTTGATTCTTATAAATCGTCTTCCATTCATAAACTCCGCATTTTCTTAAATTAGCGGAAAGTCATGCTATCACTAACCTGAGTTAACCAGGACATTTAATATGGTTTTCATCAGAAAAAGCCAGATCATTTTTATATATTTACTTTACAGGATATATTATGTCGCCTTCAGTTACGAGAAGCCTCTAGCATAAGACAGCGTATCTATTGCTAAAATCAGCAATAATAAATCAAGAATAAATATTCCATATCGATAAGCCCCTTAAAGAGTATATCATCACTCACATTTTTTTAAACGGCCGCAAATTTATTGCTAAACTGGAAAAGAAAATTTTTTTGATCATGGTACTTGATACCAATTGCATTTTCTACCCCACCTTCACAAAATAAAAAATACATATATATAATGTATGTTTTCTTCTTAGTTCATGGAACTAAAAAAAACATTAATTTTAGAAAAAGATTATTTATTAATTCTGACCGAAAATTAATAACAAATGAATAGGAAGTCACGATTCTCTTACTCCCTTTTCCCTTGGTTCTTATATTCCCCCATTTTAGAGGAGGCGGTATGTAGCTCTCGTTTTTTAGTTGTCTGTAAAAGAAAACTGTTTTGCCAGCTTTGCCTGTGTCCATCCTCACTTTTTCTGACTGCCCTCAGATCATAAAAACTACTGAGGCTAGAGGACTGCAAATTGGTATGTTGATCATCCACTCGCCAATCAACAAACATACCAAATTGCAACCCTCTAGCCTCAGTAGTTTTTATTGTATTTAACGTTAATGTTAGCTATGATCGTGCATCTGGCAACCATATAGGACAGGCCGCCACTGGGCCGTGGTTAAAGTTTCATGGGCCACGATTCACACAGCATTATACCGAGACCACCGAAAGGTATATCTACTTTCGGTGGCCTTGATTATATGTTGCAAAGAAAATTCGGTTGCGCCGAAGAAACTTCATTGTATTTTTTGAAAGCTTTTACTTACCTTTGCGTTTTTGTCTATTTGTTCATTTGCATTGGTGAAATCTTGTAACTCAGTTCTCGACCTGTTCCCTTTCTCCTATGGACTTGAAATTTGCATGATTACCCAATCCCGGTGACAATACCACCTTAAATGATAAGTAGGTCAGGAGTGACCTCTAGTGACCCTGCAGTGACCTCTCCCAGTATCTCAGGGTTTGTATGAAACTCTTCAGATTTTTTTAAATTCTTTGACGATGTATGAAAATAGGATTATCATATTTGTAAACACAGTACGAGGGTAGTAATGTTAATGAGTTTCCAAACTCCGCCTCCATGACACCTGTCAGGTGTGATCTGAGGTGGGGTATGGTCTGTTATCAAAGCAATGTCCCTGAGAGTCTATTGTGATTTTTAGCCAAATGAGTTTTAAAGGCCACTCCTACCTCGACACCGGCCTGAGTTGAGATATGGAGCCTCTAACGGTTGTGTATGTTCGTCAGTACTGTTCTTGTAGTATATATATTTGTGACTTCTCACACTCTGTATCAGTCCTTCGTCAATGGCTTGGAAGAGCGAAAAACCGGTCAGAACCTACACCCTGCTTTTATTTTTCACCTGTGGTAATGTGTGATAAATGAATCACGTACAAAAGTGATAATAATTATCATATATATATATATATATATATATATATATATATATATATATATGTGTGTGTGTGTGTGTGTGTGTGTGTGTGTGTGGAATAAATAGCTTCAATAAAGAATCACTTCAGTTTCCTGTGGAAATTCATTTTTATATCTTCAGTATTTCAAAGAAAAACTACAAAGTTTTCTGTCTTAATTTAATGAAAGAGTACTTTAGTTCAAAAGATTTTATGACTATGTAGCGTATCATATCTGACAGATCAAAGCACCATTAATTAGGTAATCAGGTACCATTTCCATTTCATTTACTCGAATTGCTATTCCATAAATAAAATAAATTCTGGTAATGGGGGCTACTTTTAATGGCACGGGGACCGTCATTAATGGCATTAGATACATCAGACACCATCTATTAAAATCAAACATCTACTCTTATTAATGAAATATTTTCCATTATCATTTGCACGTATACTTCCTCTCCTTAACAGGAGATCGCCAGTTGCGTATCAGCCTGTTTTGAAAGTTTCTAATCAAGTGATCGAATTTAATTTCCTCCGAAGTTAGAAACTATCCATCTCTGTCTCTTTCCTCATTTCATTTATTTAGTCTCTATTTCCTTCATACTGGTGCTAGGTATGCAGATGAAAGTTCCTATGGCCTTTAAAAACGTGCCATAGATTGGGTCATAAATGCGCATTTGTTTATTGCTTGAAACACCGAAGAACAAAGGCAAGACTTTATGCGAGAGTTCGCAGGAGAGACAAACAGTGTCAAATTGAAAATGGGGGAACGACAGGACAGAGGAAAATGAAAATGAATAAACTAACGAGTTCCCACTGAGAACAAAATCTTATTGTAACCTTTTAATATTCATGACTTTTTAAATACATTTGTATGAACGTCACTTATACATAATTCATCCCCTATCTGAAGTCCATCGCAAAAGGTTAGTTTATTCATATCTGCAAGGATTGTTATGATGATTATAATTACGATTCATAATGACTATCATTCATTTCTTAATCTGATGTTAATTACTCAATCAGCAGTTATTCTGCATCTCAAATTAAAACAGAGAGTATATTATCGTATCCCTTTCCATACAATAAGAGCCCGTGCTTAAACTAATTTGCATAGTAACTAAAATAAAAGTTAAGTATACCTTGGTTTTACCAGACCACTGAGCTGATTAACAGTTCTCCTAGGGTTGGCCCGAAGGATTAGACTTGTTTTACGTGGCTAAGAACCAATTGGTTACTTAGCAGCGGGACCTACAGCTTATTGTGGAATCCGAACCACATTATAGCGAGAATTTAAACCATTGGGTTAACCACTGCATGTCTCGAATTCTTGGGGAACAGGAAGACCTCATTCATCTTGGAAGACTCATCTCGTAGCTTTCATTTCATCGGATGTGAAATGTATTACAGTAATCCCATAGTTATCCAGATCGCCATTATCCGATACTCGACATTATCCAACTCACATGGACCAAGGTGCCAAAGGTATATGATTTATATAAATTCCTAAAAATTGGGGAGAATGGGCATGAAGGCTGTGTAGAGAAGTCATTTTGGAAAGCATGTCCAGGAGCTGGGGAGCAGTTTCTACAAGGGAGGGGGTGGGATGCAAAAAGGTGGGTGAAGAGAGCTAGGTAGACATCTGACTTGGATACAGCTTATTTTGTTGCATGTTTTGTTTATTTTTAATTTATATTTACACTATTCTTTATTTACGGCATTTTCATTTTCTATTTTACAACACAAAAGAGGAATGCAAATGTGTGCATAGGTATGAGAGAGAGAGAGAGAGAGAGAGAGAGAGAGAGAGAGAGAGAGAGAGAGAGAGAGAGAGAGAACAACTGAGATGAAATATCAACATTGGTAAAACATTCTCTTGTGTACTGTTATAATGTGTGATAATCATACTTAGAGTCAACTAAACTTGTAATGGAACACAATACAGTAAAGAAAGCAAAGCGAAAATAATGAAAACATGCATGCACACATGCACACACTATCTGATGGCATCAGTAAATCCTACTACAGCCTGTTTAGATTTGTCTTGCTTACATATGAAATTCACATTTTAAATATTTTCTATGGTGATGAGAAATGAAATCAAAAGCGATAAAATAGTCTCTAGTGTTATGATATGTGATAATCATACTTAGAGTCAGCTAAACTTGTAAAGAAATACATTACAGTAAATCAAGTTAAGGAAAAACACCAACGGTAACATGTGGTACAGTAATGTGCTAAGAAACAAACTCACAAACGTACAGAGCAGAAGAGGTAGAGGGAAAGAGTTAGCTTTTGCGATTGCTATTGGCTCAAAAGCTTGACGTCCTTTAACACGTCATGAAACGTCACGTTGTTTATCGCTTGTTATCGAGGATAGTAAAACATCATCACTTTAGGAGAGAATCGTAGAATACAGTTGACATTGCGGTTTCCTGGTACACCTTCTCATGAGAGAGTTAAAAAATTATATGGTAACAGTGTTGTAATGGAGGGGGAAGGGGGAGGACTCTTTCTCCGTTAGCGAGAGTTCCACCAATTAGCTCTGGGAGTTCCTTTAGTGGAGAGTCATTAGGTTTGCTGAAGAAAGACACACACACACAAGGAATGAAAAAAATCTGAGAAGTTACATCGCTGTATAGAAGATTACTGTCTCACTTTTAATATAAGTTTATTAAGATTCCATTTAACTTTCGGCCGAGACGTTATTTTATATGTTATTATATATGTCATATTCATTACACAATACTTAAAATTTATCAAAATTTTAAATTTATATTAGTATTGGTGAAAATCACGAACATCATAACAGGATATTTGAACTCATCACGTACAAGCCAAGTTTACAGCATCAGTTGCAGTGTTTCCTACAGATACTATAATAGGCAGCTATAAAGAGTAAAGTGCAGCACTTGATTGAACATACCTAAAAACTCAGTGGAGGTGCTGAAAGTTGCTGACACCGTGGCTTCTCTCTCTCTCTGCTATTAGCTAACGCAAAGTGACATGATGTCTTCTAGAAATACTGGGCTGCGCTAAGTATGCAGTTCTGATATGCCATGAAGACCATCTAATCTGACTAAACTATTATATTTATATATATATATATATATATATATATATATATATATATATATATATATATTTATATTATATATATATATAAAGAGTATATATATATATATAGATATAGATATATATATATATATATATATATATATATATATATATATATATATATATATATATATAATTTTACAGAGGGTGTAATAGATTGCTGCTGCTGTTAAGCAGTCTTACAGGTTTTGGAATTATCAAACGTAGTTCAAACTGAAAACCTTCTTCTTTTGCTGTATCGATGACCTCAGTCTAGACAGACGGCTTTGCTACAACTGAAATTGGTGGGGATAAGGTGGGCCAGTTGAGACTCCGATGAATGGACGAGAGGTAGTAGATCAAGGCGGAATAACATAATGTTATTCCGTCTTCAGGTAGATAATGATCGTGGATAGAATGTATGGCTGACGAAAAGTTCCACCTAAAATATTTTCTTGTTTATCTTTAATGCCTGTGTGTTTTTATAGTATTTCTCCCAGTACTATTATAGTAGTGTAGATTTACTGAATACAACAACATTTAAAGGAAGAAAGATGGATTAAACTCACTCTTTCTTGTAAATATATAGAAGGAAAAGGAGAGGGAGAGAGAGTAGATGTTACTGATGAGTCAAAATGAAACACAACTAGGGAAAGAGGAAATTCCACAACGAGCAATGGAAAGTGAAGAAGGACTCCCAAACTTGGTGCAAACTTTTAACCATTCCCATATGGTAAAGTTAATTCGTTTGCTAATGATGACAATTATTTACGTTCAGAGGTTTCATGTATTCATGGTTGGGTTTGTATTCCCTCTTGAATATACTGTAGAGGTTATTCCTTACACGGCGTTCATTAAAATAATTATTACATGATATGAGTAAACACATCATCTTCTACTTGGCTTATGTTTTTTAATATATTGATTGTGATAAGTTTTAATGTCATACGGACAGAAATCTCCTTTCGCTCTTATCATCATTCGTGTGGGGAGGATAAGAGAGACGCCTCTATAGTTAAATAACCCTTCAGTCATTTACCTGTCCTTTTGTGGGAAAGGGCTATTTGGAGAAATGTAGACTGATGATATTTTGAGGATTTCTTTTAGAGAATGTATAAAGAAATCAGATAGCGAAATTCCCTTTAGATTTTTAACTCCGTTTGTATCAAATTCACCTTTCACTAAATAAATTACAATAATCATGACCTGGAGCTAAACCATATGCATACGTTTGTTTGCAGTTTTACATTGCTTGATCGGTGCCGAATCATATTACATGGAAGTTCAGAGGACGCCATGGGGTAATCCAAATATACGCACGCAATTTTTACATTTATTTTTAATATTAGTGAGAAGTTCAGCCACCTTCCTTCTAGATCACCGCTTGCAATCTGTTAGGCATAGAAGATTCATGGTTTCTAACTATCTACGGTCAGTTGTGGAGGAGCTCCCATTGCTCTGCCAGTGGCCCATAAGTTGATCTGGTCTCCTCTCCTCAGTTCCAACAATTTACCAAATTAGCCCAAATATTCTCTATGGGGTTCATGACTGCACCCTTACTTGGCCAGTGAAGTAATTAAGATGCTTCCGACCTTGAAAACTATTCCTGGACTTTTCTGGTGGTATGAATGGGGCAGCAGTCGTGGAATGAAAATGACAGAGCAGGTGGAAGGAATAATTCCGCTGTTGAAGTGAAGGGAGGAAGAAATCCTGACGAATTTCTGTGTATTTTTCACCAGTGAACCTCCCTTCAATCCTGGTGATATCACCCAATGTGAGAAGATCCAGCCCCACATGTTTACGGTGACATGCCCACTCCTGGTCACCCTATATGTTTCTTTTTGGTATGTGAAGGAGAAAAAATTTAATTTTAAAAATTTACGCTTTGCTTTTCATAATTGAGAAAATAATGATATATCGTTTGGGGAAATAAAATACCAAGTAACAAACCTTGCAATAAGTTAAGAATGTTTATTCATCTACAAGGATTAATACCAACAGCATCAAATTTCATATGCAATGGTCTGTTATATGGTATTCTTTTTAATTCAGTAAAACACTGTACTCATATTACTAGTTTGCCTACGTGATTATTCTAACATTAATAATGCATTTGCTTAATGCCTGGAAAAGCCGCAGTAGAACTAATGGGGGTTTTCCACGAAGAATTTTTATTTTCACACTTCTCGTGGCAATATAATTCCATTAACAGAAAATCCATGGTTACTGACAAAATGATTATCTTTTGATTATAATATTACCCTTGCTTATCATTAGTATGGTTTAACTGCTATTAATGATTATACAACACCTTCTATTATTCGGTCTGCAGTTATGTATTCTGCGGCTACTATATTACTAGTGAAAGACCTTTCGTCAGTGAATACAACTCGAGACCCGAATCTATTATAGCATTCAACCTGTTCAATCCATTGAGATTATAATAAAGGCTCATATCTTTAAACCACCTTCCCACCTGCAAATATTCACATACAGGCTGCTCATTACAAAAGCCTTGCTGGTATAAAGCCAGATCAATCTCAAACAGCAACAGCATCCTCCACCACAAACTGTTGAGCAAAGGCAAGCCTATCAGCACGATGCCGCTTGGTGAAAAATTCCTTTTGGCAGGAATTCTACGAGGAATTCCTGCCTCACGCAGACGCTTCGCGCCGTCATAGCCGAAATATTCAACAGACGTTCACGAATAGCAGTAGTATTGGTAAAAGGATCTTCTTGCTGCTGCTCATCGAAAGTCGTCGTTATTGTGACAGGTGGTCGTTCGTGGTGGAGGTCTTCGAACCAAAATACGTAATTAACATGCAGATAACTAGATAATTAAGATCATTTATAGCTCTGCCTACTTATGGAAAGCTCATTTGGTATTCCGGGAAGTAAAAAGAAAGAATAATAAATAAAGAGTTCAACAGGACCAAGACAACTTTTAATTCATGTTTCATAATTTCACAGGTTTATGAGGTTTATATAGTTAGAAAAATATGCTTACCAAAGTTAGTCAATTTCCCAGTCTCAGCGTTGTTGGGGAGACGTAAAGACGCTGTGCAACTGCGAGTAATGAAAGCCCACTTTCTCGTAGAGTGACGATGTGCGCTCGGAGAGCTATATTTTGCTGTTGTCTATTCATTTGGAGACTATAACGAATACTACTAGTTAATACAGCACCTAAGTCTAGCCATGATTGGGTGACTGAAATCAATAGTGTGTAATGGGGGTGCTGTGGCAGTAATATCATTATAACTGAACAAAGAGATATATGAAATCACAAGAATACTGGGACTGACATTGCAACATCTGGAGTGCAGTTACCGTCATCGATAACGTTTAAAATTCTGCATGTCTTCATAATGATATATTGTTAATTGTCTGTTTGAGACCCTGTTTACTAAAGGTGGTGCTGTTCGTCTTAACGTGAATTTCACCAATCAGCTCGAGCTGTTTTAGTGAATAAGAGGTTGGAAGAGGCAAACTTGATGGTATTGTGGCAGTATTAATCATAGCGAATAAACATAATTTATCGTAAGGGATGTTGCTTAGCATTATATTTCCCCAACGATATATCATTATTTTCCCTGTTACGGAAAGCAACGCGTAAATTGTTAAAATTCAGATTTGTTCCCTTCAGATGCCAATGAGAAAACATTTAGGCATGAGGTATTCGGCGGCACGTAACTGTGAACGTGTGAGGCCGATTTCTTACATGGTATATGTGATATCACCAGGACTGAGGAGTTTCACTGCGAAAAATACATTGAAATTCTTCAGGATTTCTTCCTCCCTTCACTAGCAGCTGAATTATCCTTTCCCACCTAGTTCTGTTTATTATCATTCACGACCACTGCCCCATCCATACGGCCATAATAGTCCAGGAATGGTTTAGTCGAGAGGACCTGGAATTGCTTGATCACAAAGAAGGGTGTAGACATGAACCCCACCCATAGATCCCTGGAGAAAGGTAAAGACGATTTATTGAAGACTGAACAGTTCACAGGCGCCTCGAGCTGAGGTGCAGGAAAACACTGAATTTCTAATCAGTTTCTTTCTCCCATGTATACAGAAACAATTTTTACATTTTTGTTCTCATTATTTTATGCTCATCCATTTCTGTATGAAGTAGCCACTGTCGCATATATTATATAATATAAGCAGGTTAGGGTAAATTACATTTGCTTTATGTTCATTAAGCAATTAGATCGTAATTACCTGACCTGTTTTCAAATTACAATTATAACTTCACTTACAAGATGGGGAACAAGACAAATACAATCACTAGTATAATTTCACAATTTTAATATTTAAAAATTGTAATCACAGCTATAAATACTTATATAAAATGCATACTAATTACATTTGCACACATATTTCCTTAAAAAATGCAAATACAGATAATTGCAAAGAAGACTTTATACTTGAGTTTGGTCTCCTATACAAGCCATGTCTACAACAATTGTAAGTTGTAAATTATAATACCTTAACTACAAATATAACACAAACCTATCTAAAATATTTTAGACCTCCTCCAGAAATGATCGTTAACATCCTATAGTTTGCCTAAGTAAACTGTTAGTATGTTTGTGTCGAAAATTATTATTTATAAGAAAATAAAACTGAAATACAAAACTCAACAAATATTGAGAAAAATTTTCTATAAAACATTTGCACAAAAACAAAAAAATGGTGTCTATATTCATTTCTACTAATCGAGTTTTTTGGTGGTCTCTCGTATAGGAAAAGTGTCATTCTTTATGATTAGGCTAGTGATTCATGATACCTTATAAATTACGGCACTGGGTGTAGTATGCTATAGCAAAATTTCACTGATACGAACCTTAGTTACAGAAAAATAGGAGTTATAGAATTCGCGAACACTGTTACCGAGCACATTTATGAAGCAGTGCTCAGCGAGTATTCAGTTCTCAATGTAATGTTATTAACAGGAACAGTAATTACATGAGCATATTAAATTTAACAGTAGTATCTTTATTTCATACCATATGATTATGTTCCTGTTGGCTAATCCTACAATCAGGGAACGATATAAAGATATATGAAGTAAGGTATTGTCTTACTCGACTCGAAACAGAGTCTGAATCCCAACGAAGGTGAGGTCGTCAGCAGGATTTTAAATGGTCAGACTTTCTTAACCACACGTAATGAATCGAAGGGACGCAAATCTGGTGCTACGAGGACGAATTGTCACTTACGCACAATGGCCTCCTCGATACGGCTTCATTGCACGATGTTGGTGTGTCCTCCACCACACCACAGTACAACAGGGATAAGAATATGGGAGAGAGTATAACTTGAACGACTTGTGTAAGTTGTTAATACTGAATGATTGGTGAATATGAATGAATTATATTCTGTGCTACATTGTTCATGGTTATTTAATCTTGCTTATTTAGTATCCATAATTCCACACTGGTGGGTGGTTGGCCCTTACCGATCTGAACCACGAACAAAGTTAGATAGTCGATTGAGTTGTCTTGGCATAATTAAGCCTATAAGAGCATTTTATTTGTGCCCACCCCCTCACAGTGATTGTGTGTCTTATGATAGCTATAGTTTATATGTTAAATGTCATTTCAGTGATGGCTCAAGAATGATTTACAATTTTAATAACGCTAACCAAATTTTTGAGAATATTATAACATGCAATCGCATTCTATTTTGGATATGCTTAAAAATGAAAATATACAGCCATATATTTATTAAATTATGATAAATCCATAGAGGTCAAAATTCCAAGAATCTAAATTTGATTACGATGTTGTATAAATTTTAAGTTAAGCATTTAAGATATTATGCTCTCTTAGCTAGGCCAGGGGATCCACGGAAAACCACCCCAGCTGAGGATGACGTTACTGTCAGGCGGCTCGAGAGCAGCCCTAACCAACGTCATGGTCATTCGTGAAGACCTTGGATTAGAGGTGTCATCGATGAAAAGCAAAACGTAAATTTTTAAAAATTAAATTCTTTCCTCTTCAGATACTACCAAAAAAACATTTATGAGGTGACCAAGAGTGGGCATGTCGCAAACATGTGGGGCTGATCTTCACATTGGGTGATATCACCAGGATTGGAAGGGAGGTTCATCAGAAAATACACTGAAATTCGTCAGATTTCCTTCCTCCCTTCACTTCAACAGCGGAATTATTCCTTCCCACCTGTTCTGTCATTTTCATTCACGACTGCTGCCCCATTCATACCACCAGAAAAGTCCAGAATAGTTTCAAGGTCGAGAGCATCTGCAATTGCTTCACTGGCCAAGTATGGTGCAGTCATGAACCCCATAGAGAATATTTGGGCTAATTTGGTAAATTGTTAGAGCCTGAGAGGGAGGAGACCAGATCAACTTATGGGCCACTAAGAACACAATGGGAGCTCCTCCACAACTGACCACCGTAGATAGTTAGAAACCATGAATCTTCTATGCCTAACACAGATTGCAAGCGGTGATCTAGAAGGAAGGTGGCTGAACTTTTCACTAATATTAAAAATAAATGCAAAAATTTATATTTGCATTACCCCATGGCGTCCTCTGAACTTCCATGTAATATGATTTGCACTGATCCAAGCAATGTAAAAACTGCAAACAAAACGTATACATGCTTTAGCTCCAGGTCATGATTATTGGGTAATTCATTTATTAGAAAGTTGAATTTGATAACAAACGGGAGTTAAAATCTAAAGGGAATTTCGCTATCCTGATTTCTTTATACATTCTCTAAAAAGAAATCCTCAAGATAATATCATCAGTCTACATTTCTCCAAATAGCCCTTTCCACAAAGGACAGGTAAATGACTGAAGGGGTTGTTTAACTATAGAGGCGTCTCTCTCTTATCCTCACACGAATGATGATAAGAGCGAAAGGAATTTCTGTCCGTATGACATTAAAACTTGTATCACAATCAATATATTAAAAAACATAAGCCAAGTAGATGATGATGTGTTTACTCATATCATGTAATAATAATTTTAATGAACGGCGTGTAAGGAATAACCTCTACAGTATATTCAAGAGGGAATACAAACCCAACCATGAATACATGAAACCTCTGAATGTAAATAATTATCATAGGTGAACGAATTAACTTTACCTTATGGGAATGGTTAGAAGTCTACACCAAGCTTGGGAGTCCTTCACTTTCCATTGCTCGTTGTGGAATTTTCTTCCCTAGTTGTGTTTCATTTGACTCATCAGTAACATCTACTCTCTCTCCCTCTCCTTTCTTCTCTATATACTTTACAAGAAAAAGAGTGAGTTTAATCCATCTTTCTTCTTTTAAATGTTGTTGTATTCAGTAAATCTACACTACTATATTAGTACTGGGAGAAATACTATAAAAACACACAGGCATTAAAGATAAACAAGGTGTGCAAATATTTTGTAGGTGGAACCTTCGTCAGCCATACATTCTATCCACGATCATTATCTATCTTGAAGATGGAATAACATTATGTTATTCCGTCTTGGTCTACTACCGTCCATTCATCGGAGTCTCAATTGGCCCACCTTTATCCCCACCAATTTAGCGTAGCAAAGCCGTCTAGACTGAGGTCATCGGTACAGCAAAAGAAAGAAGGTTTTCAGTTTGAACTAAGTTTTATAATTCCAAAACCTGTAAGACTGCTTTCTAACACATAAACTTAACTCTCAACCCCACCCTCTGCCCAAAAATTATATATATATATATATATATATATATATATATATATATATATATATATATATATATATATATATATATATATATATATATATATATAATAGTTTAGTCAATATTAGATGGTCTTAATGGTATATCAGAACTGCATACTTAGCGCAGCGGTATTTCTAAAAGACATCATGTCACTTTGCGTTAGCTAATATGAGAGAGAGAGAAGCCACGGTGTCAGCAACTTTCAACACCTCCACTGAGTTTTTGGGTATGTTCAATCAAGTGCTGCACTTCTCTTTATAGCTGCCTATTATAGTATCTGTAGGAAACGCACTGCAACTGATACTGTAAACTTGGCTGATGATAAGGTTCAAATATCCTGTTATGATGTCTGTGATTTTCACTCAATACTAATATAAATTTAAGCACTTTGATAAATTTGGCATTGTGTAATGAATATGACATATATAATAACATATAAAATAACGTCTCGGCCGAAAGTTAAATGGAATCTTAATAAACTTATAATAAAAGTGAGACAGTAATCTTCTATACAGCGATGTAACCTACTCAGATTTTTTTTTTTTTTTCATTCCTGTGTGTGTGTGTCTTTCTTCAACCAAACCTAATGACTCCTCCCACTAAACGAACTCCAGAGCTAATTGGTGGAACTCTCGCTAACGGAGAAAGAGTCCTCCCCCCATCCCCCTCAGTAAACACTGTTACCATATAATTTTTTTAACTCTCTCATGAAGGTGTACCAGGGAAACCTGTGTCCAACTGTACGTGGATGGACAAGTACTCATGTTTCTTGCTGTTGGCGGAAATGTATATACTAAGTCATTGTTGATTTTATTTTGATTTTAGACTCATAAACATATCGTATGCTTATTGGTTACATCTGGAAAGGGTCAGCGCACTCGGTAACAAATACTGTTTTCCCTCTTTCTGCTTGATCAGTTGCTTGTGTGAACTGTTCTGAGTGGATTGCATTTGTACCTGCAGTACAGTACTTACACAGCTAAGTATACCTTAGTTTAACCAGACCACTGAGGAGCTGATTAACAGCTCTCCTAGAGAGGGCTGGCCCGAAGGATTAGATTTATTTTACGTGGCTAAGAACCACTTGGTTACCTAGCAACGGGACTTACAGCTTATTGTGGAATCCGTACCACATTATACCGAGAAATGAATTTCTATCACCAGAAATAAATTCCTCTAATTCTTCACTGGCCGGTCGGAGACTCGAACTCGGGCCCAGCAGAGTGCTATCCGAGAACTCTACCGACTCGTCCAACGAGGAACGGCTTGACTCACAGCACAGCACTTACAGCATGGAGCATGCGGCGCTCCTAGCAGTGTCTGCGGTATTGTAGGTGATGGTTGTGTTGTGCTGTTAATTGTGCGTATTGCCTCAGCTCATCCTAAGCAGAGGAGGAAGGTGTTGACCTTTGAACAGAAATTAGAAATTGTTGAGAGGATGGAGCAAGGTGGGCCTGGTCATGTATAATGGGGGAGTTTGGCCTTGCCCAGTCAACCCTGCAGGATACTAAGACTTTTCAGGACAAGCTGAAGAAGTACACAACATGAAGGCCGTTTCATGCCGGATGCGATGCTAAGCGTGCTACGCTATGTTAGCTACGGAGCTATTCTAGCTATACTCACTATGCGGGGGTGTTCACACTGAAAGCTATGAATGTCTGCGGAACACCCGTGCATGTAAGACTCATTGTTAACTGTTCATCTTACTGCATATTTGTTGATCTATATATTAATTCATGAAATCATTTATATTCTTTTGAAGTTTGCTTCTCCATTTGAAAAAGTGCTCCTGTATAATAATAATAATAATTTTACTTCAAGTAAATTTGCTTAGGTATACTTTATACGGCCACGTTAATATAACACTGATTTAAGCCATGAGGCGGGAACATCTACTGTGAGACCCAAGTGCGTATGCGCGAGGTGAGCTACGTCACAAAAATCGCGCTCCCGCAATTTTGGAAGCTATGAACGCTATGTTGTAGACATCGGTAGCATAGCTTCTCACCCGGTGTGAACGGCCTCGCTTAAAACAATGCCAGCAATTAAAAGCCACGTGCCGCAGCATGGCTATCATAGCGTGGCGCGCATAGCATCGCATCCGGTGTGGAACGGCATTAATTCGGTAAGAAGACGGCCAGGTGTCGCAAAAGGCCATTATGATGACATTGATCAGTCTACCTTGATGTGGTTTCGGCAGCAACAGGCTAAAAGAAGTAAACAGGTAATATTTACAAAGTAAACACTCACCCAGGGCGTTGCTTAAATGAATAATTAAAACAGAAGAACCTTTAGTGACAAAAAGAAAGATAGACGAAGTGCGGACGGCCATTGCGCAATATACGATTGGGTAGAGGAATTCTGTAAAATTTAACTTCAGATCTAGCTTTTTGATCATTATGGATTCCAAGGCAAGTAGTGATTCTAATTTTGAGCTTGCCCTGTAATTTGGACATCATCGGCATCTATGTGTTTTACAGATTTTTCAATGATTACTGATGTTTTAGGTTGTTCTGATTTGGACAGCCTATTTCCTGTCCTAAAGCTTACTCCTCTGTGAGAATTCAGGCGCACTCTTGGTAGTCTTTTTGTGCGTCCCATCTAGGTCCCTCGACTGCATCTGGGGCAAATATGTTTATACACAACGCTGGATGTAAACAAAGGACTAAGGTCTTTGTATCTGAACAAAGAGCCAATGGTGGCCAGGTTCTTAGGAATAAGCTTAAGTTTAGGGCTGGTAATTCCTTGCGTATCATATTAATTAGTGTCCTTGAAATAATTAAATTGGGAAATTATTTTTAAAACAATTGCTTTCCTCTTAAACTCTTTCTCAGGTACTGAACAAATATCCTATCAGAAAATGGTACCTCCTGTCTCTATCAGCAATGTACCCAAACTGCAATGTATGTGAGTTTCTTTCCTCTTCTACATGACAATAATTTCAGGAAAAAATAATTAATATGATACAAAAGGAATGACCAGCTCTGAACTTGAAACTTATTCGTAAGAACTCAGTTGCCATTGACTCTTTGTTCAGATACAAAGACAGGCTTATAGCCCGTTGTTTACATCAAACGTTGTGTTCAAACATATTTGCCCCAGATGTAGTCGCGGGACCTACAGTATATGGGATGCACAAAAAGACTACTCATGTGCGCTTGGATTCTTATAGAGGAGTAAGTTTTAGGAGAGGAAGTAGGTTGTCCAGTCCAGAACAATCTAATATCCGTAATCATTAAAGAAAATCTGTAAAACATACGTAAATGCCATAGATTTCCTAACGATAGGTGCCTCAAAATGAAAATGAACTACATGTCTTGGAATCCATAATGATCAAAAAGCTAGTTCCGACGTTTGATTCGCTCTTTAAAGCCACCTGCTGGGTGGGTGTTTTACTTTGTAAAATATTTTCATGTTACTTCTTTTAGCTTTAATTTTATTGTGTTTACCATTTTTGACTAATATTGATTTTTACTATTTTTTAATATATCTTATTTTAATTTTCATATCTGATCCAGGGATGTCAGTATGGTAATTTCACAGTTTCTTAGGTGACTTTACATTATAATGTTTTTTACAATCTTACTATTTTGTTATATCCACATTAAATCTTTTCTATAATGTTAATGCAAACTTCTACATTTTTTGTCAATATATTTTTCCCTTACCCAGCATATATATATATATATATATATATATATATATATATATATATATATATATATATATATATATATATATATATATATATATATATATATATTTGTATGTATGTTGCATGTTGTAAAAGCCGATAACTCTATTACTTTAACTTACGGCAATTAATGATCAACGAGAAACCTTTGTTCTTTTGATCCCGCACGATGGTTACCTATACTTTTTTATTTGACAAAAATGTACTTAATAGTGGGTAGCTTGACGATGATTGATGAATGCAACACGTCCTAAATATCATCATTACATTTCTTGCAAGCAAGCACTCGATGATCCGGATGAAAGCTTATTTGATAAAACCTTCTTTCTCCCTGAAGTATGAGTAACGTCTGTTAATAATGATATCGACCTGAGACACTATGAAACAAGTAAAAAATACGTCGAAGTTTCTTCGGTGCAATGGACTTTTCTGTACAGCGTATAATGCTGTAAGAAACTCTCAGCCTCGGCCCATGAAATTCTCAGCAGCGGACCATGAAACTTTCAGCCACGGCCCGGTGGTGACCTGTGATGTTAAAAATTTCGCGGTGCCAGACGCCTGATCATACTAACTTAACTAATAATCGAACATTGAGGCCAGAGGGCTGCAATTGGTATGTTTGATGATTGGAGGGTGGATGATCAACATACCAATTTGCAGCCCTCTAGCCTCAGTAGTTTTTAATATCTGAGGGCGGACAGAAAAAGTGCGGACGGACAGACAAATAGCCATCTCAGTAGTTTTCTTTTACAGAAGACTAAAAATGCGTAAAGTCCGAAAGTAAATAGCACGGTTGCCGAAATCAACGCCCTGAAGTGTGTTTCGGACACATAAGCTTTCATACAGAACTTTTTCTGTATTTTCTATAAATTTTAACGCAAATTGGAGCAAATATTGAAGGAAAGGTGTCATTGTCATTATTTTCTAAGGACTAGATCCCACTCAAAATGTGGAATTGACGAAACTTACATATGAATCCTTTTAGGCAGGTAACTGAAGCGGAACAGCCACTGTCGGTTTAATCCGCCCTATCCCTGTTAGCTAATGAAGCCTTACCTTGTCAGGGGAAAGTGATATTTTGCTTTCTGTTTTTCCATATATTACCAATCCTCACCTAATATTTCCCTTATTTTCTCATTGTTCATTTTCATCACAAGAAGGCCAGAACCGTTTACGTCATAGACCGATCCTGCTCTCTCAACTGCATTAATACTTACTCTTTGCCCAGTAATACTAAGTTAACATTATATATATATATATATGATATATATATATATATATATATATATATATATATATATATATATATATATATATATATATATATCTGTGTGTGTGTGTGCTTGTGTGTTTGTATGTTTCATGAGAAAGAATTGTTATAATGATAAATGAATGTGTTCCCTAAACTGAAAACTGTTTCGTCCCATGCAAGTCATTTAAAGAAAAGTTTTTTTTTTTTTATCAAAGTATTCTGTAGTTCTGTGTTATAAGTACGTGCTAAGGTTATTTTTTAAAATTTAAATTTATTTTGCACAAGGTCGTTGCACCATAGCTTCACATTTTGGACATTTATTCTATGCTACTTATTGTCACTACATGTGAATTTTGATTCTGGCTCACATTTAGTTTTGGCAACAATAATTTTGCCTTGATTTAACAAAAAACAAAATGGGAAGAAAGACAAGTCTTCCACTAAGTTACTATGGTCACGTGATTACGTGAAAGCAGTGGCGTAATTCAAGGGGCGGTCATTCTGGCATCACTTGAGCAGATGTGGTCTGGTATAATTCTAGATTTTCTAGCATATTTCGTCTGATCGGAACACTGAACAGCGATTTATCGACTCTGCTGTTGGACAGTAAGCGATTTTTGACAACGGCAACCCTGGTTAAATAAATTATTGAGATGTTAAGGCTTAAAATGTGCGTTTAATGTTCACCACTTTAGTACTTTCTTAGCACGGGAATGGGGCGGGACTTTACAGGGTCCGCTGGGCACCAATAACGCTAGTTACGCCACTGTGGGAAGACTCCAGTTTTTTGATACCTGCGAACCTTATTTAGGTTGCATGTCAAGGAAAAGAGCCACCGCACTATTGAATTGAGGATCTAACTCAAAAGGTTAACCAAAGTAATATAACACGAAAAGCCCCAAAGCAAGGAAACTATTGTTTTCCCGCCGAGAGAAGTAGCTGGCTTTCCGGTTTACCTCCCTTTAAACCTTCGCTTTCAGCTATTTTGACAAATTCATGTTTAAGTAGAAATTCATTCTTTGGAAAATATTAATAATCATATATATTTCTTCTAATATTTAGTGTGATTTGCCCCAATTTGTATTAAAATTTATAAAAATAAAAAAGTCTGCGTGAAAAACTGCGTATCCGAAACACATTTCTAGGCGTTGACTTCGGCGACCATGCTATTTACTTTTAGACTTCACGAACACATTTTTTCACAGTGTCTCAACTCGATGGCAGTATTATTAGACATAGCACATTTTTGAGGGAGAAATTTAGGCTATTAAAGAAAGCTTTCATCCGGATTACCAAGAACTTACATGGAATATAAAAATGTTATTTGGGCATGTTACATTCAACCAATCATCGTCAAGCCACCGTTCATGATTCATTCGCCATTTAAAAGAATATGTTGTATTATATTCGTTTTGATCGCGAAACATCGGCCTCCCAAGTAACGTTCATATCATAATTATTATGTCGGACGTATCTGCAGACATTTGTGATCACTATAACGTTGCCCTGGATTCGGGGCTAAACTGAGATGGGTACAAAAATCTGTCTGTTTCGTGAATAACCACGGTAAGAAGACCGCGCAGTGCATCTGTCATTGCGTAATACTCGATTATTTGCTGCACTTTTGAGATATTGTTGTAATGTATTTCAATGTAAACTGTTTCTTTCCAGATACTTTAACTTGAAGAGGTATATAGTGAACAATCCAAGATAGGGAAAAATATGGATAGGCCTAATTGAACTTGGAGTGATCTTCCTTAGGCCGACATGTTGAAATTGCTCCCGGACAGCCAAGGCTATCATCATGAAGGTAAGAAAATTCTGCCTTGCTTGTAATCGCTATATATTCTTTTATATTATACTATTCGTGTTTTGTTTAGATTCATAATTTATGTTGGTGTAAAATTTGTCACCTTAGGCGTGTCTGGGGTGAGATGCAAATCTAAACAGAGATGTTTGTAGAAAAATTGTAACATTAGGCGTATCCAGGGTAATATGCAATAGTTAATCAAGTAAGAAGAGTTGTGTATGTTTATCAATAACTGAAGGCCCACTTTAACACCAAAGTAGAGACGTGTGTATGATTATACCGTTAATTTTTCATTTTTTTTCTTAAATGTATTTGTGAGGTAAATAGTTGCTTTTAACCATAGACCCATATGGCATCTTTCCTCTTATACTAAACATCTCAGTCAACGATGGTTTGTTCTGTATCGACATAGTAAACTGCGCCGTAACCTCTGTGAATTAGTGACAATTTGGGTCTGGTATATAACAGGTTATGCAACGATCAAGGTTGTCTTTATTTATTTCATTGCTCCGATCAATGAAGTACTGTAGTAGTAAAAAGGAAATAGAGCCTGTCTTAAGATATATTTGTATATTTTCAAATACTGTGTTATCGAGATGAATAACTAAAATGTCATCCAAAACATCACTACTGTATAACGGTAAACTACTAAGGCCATAACGTTAGCGACCCCTTTTTACCCGCGATAAATAGAACCATGGTTATGAATATAGTTCCGGAAAATATTGTATCGACAGTCTTCAGGTTTGTCAACGAGTCGTCTGATTACCAACGTGACCCGGGAAGCAAGCTAGTGCCCATTCGAAGTAATTGTTTAACTAAACAAACGTTGTTACAAAGATAAAAATGGTTTTGCGCAACTCGTTTAACGAGAAGAATTATGGCACGTGAGGGTAAATATGGAGGTTGACATCAAAGCGACGATTGTCGTTTTCGGACGTCCTCAGAATACAATTGGCAAAAAAAAAAAAAAAAAAAAATGAGCAGCTAGGCTCACCAAATGAACTGTCCCCTCCGATATTTTTGGGTCAAGTAACATATACTTCATGTGCTTTTATAACTGAAGAGAAGTTATATTCATTATTATTTATATTACCACGGGATTGGAATCGACTGAATTTACAATCACTGAGAGTTACGAAAGAGAGGACTCGGTATCACGTGAAGGACTGGAATCACCATCGGCCAACCCGACTATAATGGATGGGGTTTGATGACTGAATATTAGTCAATGCAGGCATGAGCCGCAAAGTGTCCGCTGCCTACTATCTGCTTCCCGTCTTTCAGCCGTGAATTAATTTGGTGCAGGTGCTTTTAGCGAATAGGCTAACAGAGTCTGCTCGACTTACAGATGGCATTTCTTGACTGCCATATTAGTTTCGTGGGATGACGAGCCGCGTAAGTCTCCGTTGTCATTTTCTGAAATGGCAAGAAATTGAGACTCTGCGATGTTTTGTTGTAATAGGCTGACATGAGTCTCATTTCATTAGTTGATTTATTTGCCTTATTGGCTTTGCGTTGTTATTTGTTCTCTTTTTGTTATTATTCGTTTTCTTTGCTATTTCTCTTTCATAGTTTATTCTTTATTTCTCCATTTCCTTTTAATATAATGGACTGTTTTTCCTATTGAAGGCTTGACTTGTAATAATATAACCAGTAGGTGGTAATGCTTCTATTTTCTTTTTATATGCACATTTTACAGATGGACACTTAATATACGGCTCTTAGCGTATGATACCATTAGCTATAATCTTCAGTGTCCCTTTGATACGACTGTCTGATGACCTGTTCAACATCTAGCCTTGGATCTTGTCCACGGTCCGTTGCAACTTCCTCTGGTCCCCGTTAACCGTCTCCTTGTTTCCTCTTACAACCCTTGAATGTGATGCCCGGTCTGACATTTTGACGAGCCAGTAAGCCAGATTCTTTTAGAACTAATTTGTTGTTCAAGGTATCAAGGTGGATAGTTAGCTGTTAAATGCCCCTTCGATTACTCAGCTTTTAGTTTTCTGTAAAAGAAAACTATTGAGATGGCTACTTGCCTGACCATCCTTACTGTGTCTGTCCTGAATGAAATACGATTCATAAGAATCAACAAGCTCTCTGGGATTGCAGCAGCAGGGGGTCTGCAGAAGAAATGGTCAAAACGGCTCCAATAGAGGCGGTTATGCCTCATGCCGTCGGATAAAATTCTACGTTAATGGACCAATCGAGAATCCGGGTCAGGATTAACTTCTGCCAAGTGATAATGAAGTTCACGAGACTCCAGTAAAGTAAGTATACCTTAGTTTTACCAGACCACTGAGCTGATTAACAGCTCTCCTAGAAAATGCTGGCCTGAAGGATTAGACTTATTTTACGTGGCTAAGAACCAATTGGTTACTTAGCAAACGGACCTACAGCTTATTGTGGAATCCGAACCACATTACAGCGAGAAATGAATTTCTATCACCAGAAATAAATTCCTCTAACTCTTCACTAGCCGGTCGGGGGAATTGAACTCCGGCTCATCGAGTGACAGTCTGAAGCTCAACCGACTCAGCCAACGAAGGGCTTACGAGACTCCAGGAAGAGGAGGACACGTGTGCAACAGATGGAGGGAGTCAAGTTGTGAATGCCAATAATAGGAAGAGAGAATGAGAGTAAAAGAGAAAAAAAATAATTAAAATACGTGCGCATGTGGATCAGAGAGAGAGAGAGAGAGAGAGAGAGAGAGAGAGAGAGAGAGGAAGAGGAGAGTTACATTTGGAATACACAAAGTCACATAACCCTGGGACACTAAAAATTATTGCATGAATTCATTTCGTGAGAGAAGGGAAAATAAAATAAAAGTGCCGAGAGTTGTCAGATCTGTCGACGATATTCTGATGCATGCAAACTGAAATTATTAGGTTTTGGTAGCCTCCTTCGCAACTAGTTATTGCTTACAGCGCTTTTAGTGGCCAACGTTCCCATTTTGTGAAATCAACCTCAAAATAGCTTAGAAGTTTTTTCAGACAAAATATCTTTGTTTTTTTTAATTTTAGACAGGATACTTAGACTGTTATTTACATATATAAAAATAATTTGGTTCTTTTTACAATATCATATCAGTCCTTACCATTTGTTTTTCATGAACTTTGGCTAAAATTTACATCCTAAATTTTATTTCTTTTTCATTATAAGAACATTTCTATTTCAATAACTTTTCCACATGACTTTTTACATGAAGACTTGTCCTTATATTTGGTATCATGTCTCATCCGAATTAGCTGATAGTTTTATTATGTGCAGTTTTGTAAATTATTCCCAAAAAGGGAATGTAAGAAGGAGACTTGGCATTCAGGGTATCATGTTTTTATCAATAACCGGTACGAACGCGCTGTTTTCACCGAGTTCTCTGGCGAGTGATACGAAACTTCTCATCTTGAATGAGCATAATTGCTTCTTAGTGTTTTCTTGACAAGACAGTAGCACTACAAGGCTACAGGCGGAATACTATTTGAATTTTGGACATATATATATATATATTGTTACGTGTGAGAGTCTTGGTTGATCATGTATTATTCAATTTACGTAATTTTTACGGCCCTGCAAACCAAGATTACACGTAACCTGTCACTTGAAGCCAAAAGTTAACCTCAAAGACAGACGTTAATTAGCCAAAGGTCGCCAGTTAAGGGTTATTAACCTTAACAAAGAATATTTGAGATGAATTTGATTTTAAACGCAACGGTTCTTCCAAACATTCGGACGCGAGGCAATCAAAGCATCGAGATTTAACCTGATTTTGCTTACCCTAAATCCTAGGTATTTTACTGGAATAATGGGGTTGAAGCTAACAATAAAATAATTAGGCTTAATCTAGACTTTGTAAACACATATACCTAAGTGGTGGCTGAAGGAAGAAAACAAAGAAAAAATGTGAAATACAGAAAAGAACTAGTCAATCGACGAAGCTTCAACAAGAATCGGACTTACCGTGAATGTCGAGTCGCTGCGCAAACGAGGGACTTCAGGAGTCGTATTCTGGCAGTCTTCCCAATTCACTAATTAAGATAGACGTAGGAGAAAGTAATAAAGAATATCGTTCGGCACGCACGCAGCGTCACCCTGGTTCCGTGACCGCTGGGATCTCTCTCACTGACCCGACCTCGCCGTTCTTCCAGAGGAGGACTTATCACCCGGGCAATCCGACCTTGACAAAGGCATCGTCGAATGCATAGAATAAAGCTTAAGGGCCACCATAACTAGGGTCATTGAGCGTAAACCCTCTCTGAGGCTTAGGTCCCTAATGCCCTAACATATTTTGTTTACAAACTTTCCAGCCTATGGGGTTAAATGCCTAAATGCTACCTATCGTGGGACAAAGCAATTTCCCTGTCTCAGTCAGGCTGATATTTCTATCCCTAAATGTTCGAGGGCGAACAGCGTAAATATTTATAAAAGCTCCCCCTTTAAGAGGGCCTTCACTCCTTTTCGGGCGTGAAGGTCTATACTAAGCAAGCTGTTCGCCTCTCGTAGGTTACTCTCCTTCCCCTGAGCAGATTAGTCCTGGTTAGCCTACCTAGCTACAGAACTACCTAACCCTAGATAGGATATGAGCTATAATCACTACTTAACCTAATTCTAATAGTACTAGAAGGTGCTCACGGTTTTTATAGGCTACCTCCTACAATCATGATGTGTTTTAGACCTAGCCTAGTGGTATGTTCTATGATATTCCCTAGCCTAACCTATCCTAACCCGACCGTAGCACCAACATAAGAGTTAATATTCTAACTAAATTACAACATGGTTTATGTTTAATACAATTAAAATTTACTAGTTAATTCATGAGGTTGCCTCATATGATAAATGGGTGCCTCACTGAGGTCTTAGGCCATGCGTGTCACGAGCATCGTGGCTCGTTTCACAATAGTTAAGATTACTGAAATTAGTTAGGCTACTTACATGATTACTGCGGCTCGGTGGTAAGTGGAAAGAACAAGGTTACTAAATTGATGTACCGTACTTTAAGGTGGCCTAGGCTATGCACAATGAAAGGAAGAGATCACACTGGCTACCTTCTCTGGGCAAGGGGCCAGGATCACTCTTAGATGTTAGGGCACTGTGCCGAGAGGGCACTAGTGCCAGGATGAGATTATAGCTTCGCAACTACTGGGCTCTCTTCCGCCCCTTCTTCTTCTTCTTCGGTTTCCTCCAAGGCCTATCAGTAGCTGGCCTAGCAGGTGATGAGAGCACCGACTCCGGGGACAGGCCAGGAGGGCTAGCGGGCGCGAAGTCAGGGGCAACTGCAAAAGCTGCGGGAGGACTCCCTACTCCGGCTGCTGCGACAACCGAGCGAGAGCGATCTCGACTTCTGCGTCCGAGGATGCCAGTTCCTGGTCTTCCAAGGAGGGGTACCATTTCGATCCTCCAGGGTTCATCCTGAGTCAAATTTGCAAAGAAGAATCTTGCAAAGAAGTAGTTTCGGGTGCTGGAGGCTCTCCAGTCGCGATGATCAACTGCATGGGGAATCCTAAATCTCCCGGAGGAGGATTCGCCTCATGATTTAGACCCGGCATAGGGCCTTTTCCATTGGTAGCTCAACGTCCGTGGCGGACGGAGTCTGGCACTGCTCAGTGCTCGCAAGTGGCACTGGCAGCAGTTGAGGGTCAGGCATGCCTGACAAGGGGTCCGGAGGTGCAATACCTCTCGGACGACTTGGGTTTGGCTGCGGCAGAGATTCCTGCCCCAGCAGGAGATTGTAGCCTCTCCTAGAGTTTTGTTCGGGGCGTCCACTGGGCGTTGTTTGTTTGGGCAGCCCTCCCAATTTGTGGAGTGGTCTGCCCGCTTGCACGTCCTGCAGCGGTACTGCTCCTCCTGAATCTCTCTTCGCGGAGGGGGAGGACCTCTGGGTGGGCCAGCCCTTCGCGATTGGAGAGGGCTAGGCCTGAAATAGGTTGGGTGGCGCCCCTTCCGCGGACCACTTTGGTGGGCGGAAGGTGGAGGTTTGTCATTTTTGGGAGTTACAACTGGGGTTTCCGTGGAGGAGGTAACGTGGCTGCGGAGTGGCGTTGGTGATGGGGGCTTCCGCAGAGAAGATCCCGACCCAACAAGAAGACCACTCCGGGCCGAATTCCACCTACCACGCCAAGGCGGTGGGGTATCGTGCCCCAAGGTGTCATTACCTGGAGTTGGACCGTAGGGAACGGTAATGGTGTGGCCCTCTATCCACTTCATTTCCCACCGGGTTTCTTCGTCAACCATGGCACCGGCTGGCACTTGGGCCCTAGTGATCAGGCTAATGTCTGCCGCAGTGTCTACTGTGACCGGAAGGGTCACTGGCAGGCTAGTGCTCTGAAGAGGGGCCACCGAGATGAACTGGGTTTCCAGTCTCTCGGGGTAAAGGATCCGGTGCGGACCAGCAGCAGAAAATGAAGTGCTGATTAGGTTGACAAATTTGGTGGCGGGGACATGATGTGGACAGGCCGGAGATCCAGCATTGTAGTGGCTAGCAGCCCCACAGGATTTGCACGGGCCTTTTGGATGGGCTCGGTGGCCTGCAGTAACTGTTGGAGGAGAGGGCTGAGCGGATGAATCGGGAGCGGAGTTCTGGCTGGTAGGGTTAGGCTGCTTATTAGTGCCGAGTTTGTATCGGCACTCAGCTTCAGCGTGGCCCCCCTTCTTGCAATAGTTGCACAGGGTCTTGCTAGGCAGTCCATTCTTCGGGCGAGTGGAGTTCGAGAGGTAGGCCGGAGGGATGATTCGCTTCTGAGAGGTGCTATGCGACTGATTGAAGGTTTCCCATGAATCAGCCATGCGACAAGCTTCCATAAGTGTGGAGGGCTGTTTATCGTTAAGATATACTGCAAGGGGCCCTGGCACACATTGGAAAAGGTCTTCTAGCATGGTCCGATTGAAGAGATCCTCAAACGTCGTGCAGGCCAAGGAGTCGAACCAGCGCGTACCGGACTGGGTTTTGTGACATGCCCATTCCGTCCAAGACCAGCCAACTTCCTTGGCAAGACCTCGGAACCGTTGTCTCCATTTTTCTGGGGTTATCTCGTAGGCCTTTGTAATGACTCTACGAACTTCCGCCATGTTGCCTCTCTGGCTCTTCTCCAGTGAGCGAAGCGCTGCCTTGGCTTTTCCTCCATATGCTTGGCTAGTATTAAGGCTCTCTCCGTCTCCGTGGTGCTGTAGTTATCGAAAAGAGCCTCGATCTCCTCCAGCCATGCTTCTGGCTCGTCCTCAGTCCACTTGGGGACTAGAGAATTGATGCTCGAAATTGGAGCGTTTGATGCAGCAGGTGTAGGACTGGAGGCTTGATGGCTAGCCATAGCTTCGGCATTCTCCATTTTCGCTCTCTCAGCTCGAGCTCCTTCTCCTTTAGGGCTAACTCAGTTTCCTTGCAGGCTAACTCATGCTGTCTCCTTCTTTCTTCTCTTTCCTCTTCATATTGCCTTTGCTCGGCTTCATACTTCCTCTGCTCGAGTCTTTCTTCCTTCTCCCGCTTGGCCAAGTCGTCCACTTGCTCCTTAACCCAGGTAGTAAGTTCCGAGCCGGTGAGACCTGCCGCCGTCCCCAGCCCCAGGAAAGTTTTATAATGCTCTGCTGCCATGGTTCTGGTGGGGAAGGGCGTCTAACCGGGTCGACGGGCGTACTTGGGCAGCGAGGAAGTGTCTCTTCAATGACGTGGCACCCTTTCAAAAGGTGGCACTGTAGTTTGGGTGTGCCGTGTACAGGTCACACTGGTGGCACTCAGTATCCCTAGGCACTGGTGCAGGTTAGGTTCCAGAAGAACCTTCTCTTCTGTGTTCCCTTTTGGTTTTGTTTTATTTATTTTTCTGGATTCTTGCTTGGTGGCACTTATGGTGCCAATGTGTTCCTAGGGACCCTCTACTGGAGTCCAACTAGGCTATATGGGAGGAAAGGCACTCTACACCCCCTGCAGAGTGCAACAATCGAATGAGAGAGAAAGGGAAGGTAAAGAGAGAGAGAGAGAGAGAGATAGAGAAGTAAGCTATTCAAGTGATGAGTGCTGCAAATTATTGGCACTGTGGAATAAAGTGAATTTGGTTTTTTTTTTTTTTTTTTTTTTTTCTTAAAGATCCTCGTGAGTGGCTGGTCCCAGTACCGGCAACGGCTGGCCCCTTCTTTTTTTTCAGAGGGTGAAAACTACTGTTGGCTTCGGTCTGGATAGCAGGCCTCACTCGTGACCGACAGTTTATCACTGTATGGTAATTACTCTTAACTTGTCCTCATCTATTGTGGGACAGAGGTGTTTCTTTTTTTTTTTTGGCTTATTGTATTCGAATTAATTAGCCTAGTGTCGGCCGTTCTTTCTTTGAAGAGGGTCACGTACACTTAGGTTAGGAATGCTTACTTGAATGACGAGAGAGAGAGAGAGAGAGAGAGAGAGAGAGAGAGAGAGAGAGAGAGAGAGAGAGAGAGATTTTCAATCAGCGAATTTCTTGCTGCTTGAGAACATGTAAACAAAGATTTTATACATGCACAATGGCATGGATCTTAATAAAATGATATAGATGCGTCGTCTTGGCTTCCTTAGGGATTACTTTATTATCTTAATTTTCCGGGAGCCGACGTCACAAAAAGTTTATCGTAAAAATTTTAAATTTTCTTTATATGATTTTATAGTAGGTATTCGTATAGGAACTTGTTATTACTCCTAACTAAGGCCTAACTTTCCCTGCCTAAATTATCTTTTGGTTTTCTAGCTAAGATATTAGGAGGTGGGTTCTACTACGAAAAGAAAAAAAAATATATGCCCCAAGAGTGGCGGGGAGCAGAGTCGAGGTCACAATAACAAGGTCGTTGAGATGGCGGCCAAGGTCCCGTTAGGCCTAAATTTCAAAACACCTCGGTCGGCGAAGGAAACCCCAAAATGGCCGTTCTCTCACAAACAGTTCGAACAATTTCAAAACAACCGCGCGGCGGGTATTTTCTTTTTAGCACAAATTCAAACAACGAAACAAATGCAGGTATCCAGATTTTACTTTAAATATACCAATCATGCATAGCGTTTTACGTTACGGATGGAAAACTAAATTACCAAACAACTTTGTGTCTTTTGTTATCGTTCTCTCACCCGGAAACATCCTCGGCAAACAATGGAATAGATTTGCGTGATTTGGAACGGACCAAATTTACTTTACTGAAAATGTATTTTATGATACAATTACTACTTCCGTTCGTTCGCCACTTCACTGACACGGTTTTTTGAATGATTCCCGCTATATGCAAACAATAACGATCGGAATTGCCGACGCGATTTCTAAATTACTTTGTGTACATGAAACAGGCTCCGCTTTTTCCGGCCTTAAGATACGGTCCGAACACGGTAAAATGCCCTTGTCTTAACCGTTACAAATTATGACTCTCTGCTCTCGACGCACCCTTTCCTACGCTAATTCTCGCTACACTTGTTATTATAACTATCCTCTTTACTGCTTATTATTATGCCTCGTTCCTTGTTTGGAAGAATGAAATGGAGTTCGATATCTGACTTTTATTTTTTGGAATTAATGTAATTTTAATTTCCTTTTCTCCAGATTCTTTCTCTAAAATGTACTTTAGATTCTACGCAAGGTCGCCAATGTTACGTGTGAGAGTCTTGGTTGATCATGTATTATTCAATTTACGTAATTTTTACGGCCCTGCAAACCAAGATTACACGTAACCTGTCACTTGAAGCCAAAAGTTAACCTCAAAGACAGACGTTAATTAGCCAAAGGTCGCCAGTTAAGGGTTATTAACCTTAACAAAGAATATTTGAGATGAATTTGATTTTAAACGCAACGGTTCTTCCAAACATTCGGACGCGAGGCAATCAAAGCATCGAGATTTAACCTGATTTTGCTTACCTAAATCCTAGGTATTTTACTGGAATAATGGGGTTGAAGCTAACAATAAAATAATTAGGCTTAATCTAGACTTTGTAAACACATATACCCTAAGTGGTGGCTGAAGGAAGAAAACAAAGAAAAAATGTGAAATACAGAAAAGAACTAGTCAATCGACGAAGCTTCAACAAGAATCGGACTTACCGTGAATGTCGAGTCGCTGCGCAAACGAGGGACTTCAGGAGTCGTATTCTGGCAGTCTTCCCAATTCACTAATTAAGATAGACGTAGGAGAGAAAGTAATAAAGAATATCGTTCGGGCACGCACGCAGCGTCACCCTGGTTCCGTGACCGCTGGGATCTCTCTCACTGACCCGACCTCGCTTCGTTCTTCCAGAGGAGGACTTACCGCCCCGGGCAATCCGACCTTGACAAAGGCATCGTCGAATGCATAGAATAAAGCTTAAGGGCCACCATAACTAGGGGTCATTGAGCGTAAACCCTCTCTGAGGCTTAGGTCCCTAATGCCCTAACATATTTTGTTTACAAACTTTCCAGCCTATGGGGTTAAATGCCTAAATGCTACCTATCGTGGGACAAAGCAATTTCCCTGTCTCAGTCAGGCTGATATTTCTATCCCTAAATGTTCGAGGGCGAACAGCGTAAATATTTATAAAAATATATATATACATATATATAAATATGTATATATATATATATATATATATATATATATATATATATATATATATATATATATATATATATATATATATATATATATATATATATATATATATATATATATATATATATATATATATATATATATATATATATATATATATATATATATATATATATATATATATATATATATATATATATATATATATATATATATATATATATATATATATATATATATATATATATATATATATATATATATATATATATATATATATATATATATATATATATATATATATATATGCTGTAGTTTTATACCTGATGAGGAAGACAGGGCAAAAGTTTTGGGGTCGCTAGTTATTAGAGGAATATCACAGCGTACCCTCTGAAGACTTTACACACACCACTATTTCCAACCCCTATGAGCAGAGAAATGTTCAAATCTATTAAGCGGTAATTTCATTTCATGTGGCTGATGATAACAATTTAGCAGCATCGCAGATGGCCAAGATTTTACCCTGTATGATAAATGTAGAGACAACTGCCACAAGTTTGGCACATTTCATGAGTTTCTCAGTGCTGAAGAGTCAACGATACTTTATCATGGACATCATAGTGCTACGTAATTCGTCAGAAAAAGCTATTAGATTTGGTTATAAAATATGGACGATGCGCTGTCCTGGTAGTTATCAGTACAACTTATCGATTTATTGTGGAAAGGTTGAAAACAGGAAACTGCCGCTGGGATCACAAGTGGTCATGGACATGCTACAGCCAGTGGTGAATAAGGATGAACGTGTTGTGTTCGCTGACAATTTTTTCACTAGCCGTTCATTAATGGATGAGTTTGCAAACCAAGGCATTTTGCCTATGGAACTATTAGAGATAATTAAACTGGACATTGTCCCTTTATTAAGAGAAGAAATTGAAAAGAGAGAGAGAGACTCATACGAATATAGATTTGATAATACAGTCTTATGCGCAAGGCGGAATGATAATAGTAGTTGTGTATGTGTGCGTGCGTTTCCTGGATGCCTTATTCTTTCCAAACAGCCTCTTGTGAATACCTTACTCTTCCGTTAACGCACTGATTTTTAGTTTTTTGCAAAAGAAAACTGTTGTGCCAGCTTTGTCTGTCCGTCCGCACTTCTTCTGTCCGCCCTCAGATCTTAAAAGCTAGTGAGGCTAGAGAGCTGCTAACTGGTAAGTTGGTCATCCACCCTCCAATCATCAAATATACCCAACTGCAGATCGCTAGCCTGAGTAGTTTTCATTTTATTCAAGGTTAAAGTTAGCCATAATCGTGCACCTGGCAACGAAATAGGACAGGCCACCACCGGTCCGAGGTTAAAGTTTCATGGGCCGCGGCTAATCCAGCATTATACCGAGACCACCGAAAGATAGATCTATTTTCTGTGGCCTTGAGTATACGATGTACAGAAAACTCGATTGCGGCGAAGAAACTTCGGCGCATTCTTTACTTGTTTTTGAAAGAGTTTACTCGCCACATGGGAGCTTGATGTTCATTGCTGTACTTATTTTCGTATTGGCAGGAAATGTCTCCGTTTCATGTCACATCATTACTGTAGCCTCTCATCTTGCATGTGTCAACAATTTAGCTTGAATTGAAATATCTTCCATATTCACAAAACAGATTTCTGAAATTTCACTGTTTGGTTGTATGTATGTCTAAATATGAGTGTGTGTGTGTGTGTGTGTGTGTGTGTGTGTGTGTGTGTGTGTGTGTGTGTGTGTGCATCCATTAGCAACAGTGGAATCCAGATAAAATTACCAAAATGTTTTTAAATGGATGATAAACATTTTCAGTCTTTCTGACAATGCAGAAAACAGATTCTGCTCAAATACTTTATCCTGAATAGTGTAAAGGTAGATCATCATAGCTAATAATAAAAAAGAATATATATGCCAGTAAGTTTTGATAGTCCAATCAAATAGATCAGTTACCAGAAAGTTAAAGCTTCATGTATGGACCCAATACTTAGTATTGTATTTCGAAGAATAAGACGAATAAGGGTTAAAAAGAAACGTGATTATTGAACAGTGTCTCCATCACTTGCCCTCGCACAAGCTATGTTCAGTAGACGAAATCACTTTTGCTTTTACGATAAGGTCAATAGGATGGAAAGCAGGTGATAAACAACGGGAGAGGACCAAGAGAGACACAGGAGAGAGGATTAGGCACAAAAAGCGAGGGAAGCCGAGTGCTGCATCAGGCAACACTTTTAGCCAATCTCTTCAGTTACAGGATTATAATACCTTCCTTTTATGAATTCAGATTTGGGTTCAGGTTAAAGCAACAGTGTATCTGCAGCTGCCTCACTTTCCATTGGGTTTTTAGCTTTTCTGCACAAACTCTTACTCTTACATGCGTTTATTCAGCTTAAAAAATATACGAAATAAAAAAAAGTAATGCTCGCATAGAGAAAAAAGATACTTTCTAAATTAGAAAACAGCATGACTTTTCCTTTTTGTTTATCTCACTTCAGATTCACCCATATACAGTATATTTCACAGCTTTTCTCGTGGTTTACGATGGCTTTTTAAAGCAAATTTACATAGATCAGCGTTCACATAAAATATGTGCGAAATCGATAATAATAATAATAATAATAATAATAATAATAATAATAATAATAATAATAATAATAATAAAAATAATAATAATAATAATAATAATAATAATAATAATAATAATAATAATAATAATAATAATAATAATAATAGTTTAAAATGTTAAGAAGAAAAATATAATAAATAAAATATCATAAGGATTGCATATTTGTATCACATTGTACTTCGAAACAGTTTTGCGGAAAATATACAGTAAAGTAAGGAATTTTCGTAAACACTCAAAGCATATCTGTGCCCTTTAATACTACGCCCTCCCTTCACTTGTAAATTTTCATGCCAATGCCGAATTATTTCTTTGGCTGGCCATCATGGAGCTGGCCGCACCTTTCCTCACAACCCGTGGAGAGTGTCATCAACGAATCCAGGTAAAAAGTCACAAGACTAAAAGGCACAGGAAACAAAGTCACAATAATCTTTCCTAGATAGTAACCCCCAAGGGTTTTAACCCGGTATGTATCCACCCTTGCGTCGTGTTTAGTACAAGTCCGCTGGGGATTTCCGTAAAACACATAAACAAAAGACTCTGAATATCAAAAAGATAATGACTCCCAAGAAATATTGTGAATTTTTCCGCTGTGACTTTATTACCGGCCACCATAAATTAATGTGACTTTTTTCCTGTGACTTTAATTCCTATCCAAAATTTTGACTTTTTCTGTGACGTATTTTCCTGTGATTATTTGCCGGCCACCTCATCAACAGCACCCGTGACAGTGCTTCGTCACTCTCAGCCAACTGTATCCCATTTTCTGTTGCCAGGATCAGTGACTTTATAAAATAGTTTTCTTCGTCACTTAAGAAATTATTCTTACAGCATTAGTTACCACTGAGGTGAAAACAAAAGCATGGTTGAATGCGTTACATTTATTTTAACATTTAATTAGTTGGGAATACTGTGATATCGCTTTGAAGAAAATAAATAGCCTACATTGAACTGTCTGGACCTCCTCTTCCAGCAGTTTTGGAGTGACGGCCTTTCCACATCTGTTTTTTTTTTTTTTCTATTCCCTGACATCAGATTTTTTTTTTTTTTTATCAAATTGAAGGCTCCTAAAGACAGTGTTCATCGTCTTATTCCTCTAACCCTGGACTGGAAGATTCCTGTGCGACCCCCTCATAAGGAAGATAGTCCCATGAGAGGGGACGCAATTTCAAAAATCACCTTAAATCGATGAGTGTACATATCACTAACATTTGCATTTGTAAATTAGTTTAAGAAATTAAAGAATTCAATGGTAAGGGTTGAAGGAAAAACTAGTTAGAAAATATAATTGTTATACAAAAATATAGAAACATTTTAGAAGAAAAATTCTAAAGAAATATTAAAAATTCCTGTGGCCAATAATCACACTATGGCTTCTCCAGTGTAGAAAATAAGAGATCCCGAGTCATCTTGTGGCGAAAGGGAAAGTTTCTACAGCCAGCAGATCGAAATCTGGAACAAAAGGGAAATCTAGTCAATTTCTTGCACTTCAAAAAATGTAAGTAATTTTCTAGAAATTTTTGGGGTGCTACTGAATAATGATAGATTATCTTGAAGATTGCCATGGATAATGTTAAGATATCATAATACCCTAAAACAAAACAAAAATGTTGATAACAATACAAACAACTGAAAAATGCGACGAAGATTCTGTACAGTGTATAATGCTGTATGAGCCGCGGCCCATGAAACTTTCAGCCATGGCCCGATGGTGGCCTGTCCTTTAGCTTTGTCAGTCACACGATCATGGCTAACTTTAACCTTAAATGAAATAAAAACTACTGATGCTAGACGGCTGCATTTTGGTGGGTTTGATGATTGGCGGGTGAATGATCAACATACCAATTTGCAGCCCTCTAGCCTCAGTAGTTTTTAAGATCTGAGGGCCGGCAGAAAAAGTAAGGACGGACCGACATATGACCCCAAAAACATGGAACGTATACAAATTAACTTTAATTGTAGTCTAAACACTAAATATGAAAAATAAGTGTGAGTTTTTGCTTCTCACATAGTTGTTATGGCAATGTTGTATAGGCACCATCTGCCCCGTCACCTTCCTCCTTGTTTCCCGGCCACATGTCCTTGGCGTCATCGACATGGACGTCCAACTCACACACATTATCCTCTGAAGGATCGTAAGTGCTGCCTTCGCTGTCATAGCTGAACAATTCAACAATAATCTGCTTTCAGAAAGACTTTTTGATGCCATGGTCGAATTTGGAACAAGTGAAAAACATTCAATATGGCACGATGTCTCAAAATACAGTTTCCATCTAAATTGCACTATTCACAATAACACAAAACTTTAGAAAACTTTACAAAAGTGAAATTACTTACATGCAGAGAAGAGGCGGTCATGTAGGGGACTGTAGAAAGTTTTAAGCAAAAAAATAAATAAATATAAAAAAAAAAATAAACAGTGTTACAGTGTAGACCACTCGGCGACACTCTTTCGCTATAGCAGCAGACGGAGAACTGAGCAGTGATGCCAACCAATGTCCTCCAAAATTCCCTTAATCCTCGTGTGAAACTTCCCAAGAATTCCAAGGCAGCAGTACGGGCTCCCCATATATTTAATTAAAATAAAAAATCTAATATTACATCATAAATTCACTGTATTGGACCTTCGAGTAGAAAAACAAAATTCATCAAAATAGATTTTTTTTTTTAATCTTGCGATGAGGCTATTTAAGTTTCCTTTTTAGATATCATCTATATTAACTCGATCACCTGTATTGTACATAAATAAGCATTAATAAAAAATTTTGTTTCACATTTCTGTAGGGGAAAATTTTTTTTTTTAAACAAGGCTAATATGTAGTTCCAAATGACATCTTATCCAATAACGAGTGTGCTGTCACTACTAATAAATCAGAATCACTTGCTCACGCTCATACACATCTTTAGTTAGACTACAACAGAAAAACTGAAACCGTTTGGAATGAAGATACTCAACAAGTGTTTTGGTTGAAAGTTTTTCGCTGTTTTGTTTTGAGGTTGTTCACAGTAGAGAAAATCCTTTCTGCTGTGGCACTAGAATGAGGAAGACAGCAGACCAGAAACAAGGTGTGGCAAATTAGTAAACACAGGTGTATCGTCATCACTTTTCATTCCTCTTATTTTCTGCCAAAACTCTTCAACGTTAGTGTTATCTGGAATATCAAGTCCAGTGTTTTTTTAACACCTTCCATTCCCTGTCTGCCTTATTTAACTTGTTGGGCCCTATATGCCTCGAACTAAATTAACTAGTGGTACCGTGGAGACTACAAGGGGATGAATGACACTGATATTTTTCAGCATCGGGCTTTTAAATGGAAATCTTATGCAAGGCAGATTTACACTTTCAATTAAGAAACCTCACAGCGTTTCTGAAAAACTTCTGGATCAGGCTTTGACAGTCCATGAGTGTTATTGTCACCTGCTACTACAACTTGGACACCCTAATAAATCCTATAAGGATGGACAAAGTTGAATGGTTCTCTGTGGGTAGTGAGTTAATGTGGTTTTTCTTAGCAACATTCACTTCAGGGCCTGACGTCACTGCCTACTTTTAGGAGAAGGACACTCCGAAATCAAACCAGCAGGTAGAAGGGACTCTTTAGCCTTGGTAGCCAAACCTTGTTCTTCAACCCTGGACTGTGCTATAGCCATTGTACCGTGGCCTTCCATGGTCTTGGATTTGAGTTCTCTTGCCTGAGGGTGCAATCAGACACTTACCCTCTTTTTTTGTTCACTCTCCTGTTTTTTCAAAACGTGTGTAGGGCAAGCTGATGAGAAAGCAAAAGTTGCTTGGTGGATTGTCAGGAAAGTGCCTTCGTCTTTATCTAATCTTTTCCTTCTGGGTGCTTTATTTCTAAAACCATCCTGACCTTCCTCCCCCAGTTGTTGTTGCAAACCTGGAGGATTTCTTTTGCCTTACATTGTAAGGTGTGCCAGTCCCACCTTGTTGACCAGTTGCTTCCTGTTTTTTTTTTTTATTGATGTATGATGACGTTTATTTATGCTCTCAACATAATTTTTTGTAAATCATGTAAATGCTGTTGTTGTTAATAGTATTGTTGTTTATTGTTCTATTGTTTTTTACAATGTTATTGTCATTATGAGTCTGTTTATTATTTTTGCTATTGATTTTATGTTGTTAATTTTAATTCTTTCAGGAGACATTGAGCTGAAGCCTGGGCCTGTTATTCATTACATTAAGAGAAATTGCAAAGCACTTTACTCATATGTTCAGGGCTTAAGGTCAAATTTCCTTGATTTACAGAGTTGTGCCCATAACTACGACTAGGTGTTTTTATCTGAGACTCTTTTAAGTAGTAACAAGTCAAAGGTATGCCTCTTAGTCGGAATGACCTATTTATTATCAGAGAAATTTGGAGTTTAGTTGTCATGAAGTTCTTTGTTTTAAAATTTTCAGTAAGTTTTATAATGTTTATGTATTTGCTGTTTACCACAATCCAGATAGCCTACCGACGATTCTATTAGGTTGCTGAAGGTAGTATGTAGATGTTCTGCGTTGATGGTTTTATTTCCTCTGATGTTTCGGCACGCAATATGCCGGTCATCAGCGGAGAGTAACAGCAATTTGAAAATAGAAATGAAGCTGGGAACAAGGTTACATAAAAAAGGTGGAAGGAGGAAGACACAAGGAGAAATCGCTCTTCTTGAAGGTCGTGCTGTAAGGAATTATTATTGATATTATTTCATGAGATGAAACGTATACACATGGAACAAGCACACAGGGCCACTGACTTGAAATTCAAGCTTCCAAAGAATGTTGGTTTCAACCTCCCATCGCAGACCCCACACTGCAGCAGGAATTGATCATGGTACAGAGCCAGTGATTTTTTCATCGCCCTGGGAGAGACGCGAACCCACGGCATCTGAGCGGCATGCCACGACGCTAGCCACCATACCCGCGGACCAGTGAAAGTGATGTTGACGTAGAAGGGGAAGGGAAAAACAAAGATATTAATTTTCAACGAAACCCAGAATATTAAGAAGAGATGTACAACTCACTGATGAAAGAAAGGAGACGAAGAAGAAAAAGAAAAAGACTCTCTTTTGGGGTCTTTCCCTCATTTGAATAACGTGAATAATGCAGTCAGGACGATTAACAAAACGTTTAGACTCCTGGACTGAATAACATGATAATGTCTTGTTACGAGAAAGAAAAAGCAGAAAATGGCGATGCCAACTCTCCATCCTCATTCTTTCTCATTACCGTTTCCTTTTCCAGGGCTTTACAAATAATCTCTGTGGACAAACGCTGAGGCTTTTCCTCGTATTTTGATAACCTAAATAGGGCTGTTCAGGAGCGGTGCATTTTGGCTTATTTTCTCTTGCCTTCGTATCTGACCTTTACCGCTGAGCCCTGATGGGGGATTTGCGCTTTCATAGTTACTGGAATAACATCACGTCTTATGCAGCTTTTCCTGAAAGTATTATGAATATAATATCACATGACAATACTCTTCATTATTAAATTATGGAATTAATATGTCTACAAGCCCAGTGGCGAAATTAATATGCAGCCTTTTATAATAAGACGAAAACAAGTTCATATTCAAATTAAATAATATCTTATCAGTTACACTCAGAAGTTCTTTATTCCTCACACCGTTGGACTGTGGAACAGCCTCCCAGAAGATGTCGTCCAACTGGAACTTCAGAAGTTCAAGCCAGTGCTATTCTCCTTGCATTTTGATACATTTTTATCTATTTATAAATTTATTAATTTATTTTTCTCTTTTAATAAATGGGATCTCTTCTTTCTGTATTTCCCTTTAACTCCTCTTACTTCTTCCTAATGAGCACCATATTCTTCGGCTTTGGAAGCTTGAATTCCAAGTCAGTGGCCCCTGTGGGCTTGTTCCATACGAATAGGGTTCATCTTCTGAATAATACTAATAATAAATACTGTAAGAAATTAGGGCCCTAACTAGAATAAGTGAATTGGTGCTTTCGAATGCTCTCCACATAATTTTCATAATTTCTCGCTTTCTGCTTTTAAAATGAATGCCGTTTACACTCCCCACAGCATAATTGCTGAAGTTTATTATTGTGTCATTACAAGTAATTTATTTTTGCTGTTAAATATTCACTACTGTATATTCTTAAGTCTAACATTACAATGAGTCTCAGAGAGCGGCATGGCGAATTTCACAGTGAGGTTAGACCCTTGTGTTATTATGAAAGAATATTATGATGTGTAGTAGGTGTCTGACGCAATACCTCTGAAAATAATTACAGAATAAGTTTTGTTACTTAGGATTTTTTTTGTGTGGGGGGGGGGGTGTAATTAGTATATCAGACGGAATCGGTCTGATGTGTTACTGGTTTGGTTAAATCAGCTAGGGTTTAGGATGGGATTAGGAAGACTTTAATATAACTTCCAAATTTGGATTTTCAGTTCTCTTTAGAATAAGAGGCTACGCCGTTGGTAATTGTAGTTATGATCATAGCAACGATTACCAGTATGCCAATTGCTATTTAGCTAAGAACTGAGCAGGTATCGGCAGTATTTGCTAACCAGGGTAAAACTTTGATGAGTTTATGAGATATTTTACCTCTCAGATGTTTAGAATTGCCTTTAATGAATTCAGTATATTGGTAGGGTTCTCAGATTATTTTTACTGGGAAGAATTTGTATGGGTAGTATCTTAAAGTTAGTGTACCTGATGGAGGGTTGACTGTCGACATGACCAACTTACGTTATGCACCACTTCCACACAGCAGCGCCTGATGAATAAATTCTATGAGCCTCAACTGATACAAGTTAGATATGGGGACCATCTATGGTATGTCTGCAGGTTTCTACACCTGCGCCTTCATGTGAGGATCCAGGGTTTTGGAGAGATGTCAGGCAGGGGGTCTACAAATCGCCGTCATTGCTGGGAGACATCTGTTTGGCGCAAAGGATTGTGGGCACTGCATTCAACATGGGCCTGCCTAGTTGTAGGCCGTTCAGCATAGTTGGATCACCAGGAATTCAAGATGTGAAGAGTAGCCTGGGCTTGTACAATTGCAAGCCGTCCAGAATATTTAGACCAACAGGAATGCAAGATTTCAAGTTTTGCATTCCATTAAATGAACTGTTATTGGAATAACAATTGTACATATGAGACATACAATTTCCTTATCTAGTGCAGATAGTTTGCTATGATTTTGGAGCTGGCCCTTACTGAACTTTCGACTGGATAGTTATCGTATATGGGTAAGGGAGTCCAGAAAATAGGTGGTCCGAGTTCCTATTAAGTCTAAATTGACTTTAGTCTGCAGTGGAGAACTATGTGCTGGCCTGGTAGTGGCACTTCTGCTGCAAACGCATTTGGGTCTGTCATGATCCAAGCGCATGGAAACAGCATGATAGAACATTGAACCGATGCACCAGAAGTGTCCGGGTTCCAGTGGGGTATGTGCGTGTGTTTGTGCGATCTCCCATGGGATATTTATGAGAGGAACAGTGACTCTCACAGGGAGAATGCCTCGATCTTGGGTGGCTGATATGTGCTTTTAGCCTGGTGTAGTGTTTAGCGCCACTATGAAGATACGTTATCTGGGCCATAGAAAAAGTAAGTAAGATTGCCCAGTAACATTTATATCTTTTCCAGACTTTAGACGGAAAACCCTGTTTGGAAGCAGTGAAATTGATCGATATCTACATAAGGAATTTTCCCATTTAAAGCTCCATTGGGCATTTTTCTGTTTTGAACATGTATGCAATTAACACCATTTCAGGTTTTAATATAATGATATGTTTCTTTCAACAGGAATTCGAGTTTCATCCTGAGAAGATTTGGGTAGTGGTGTTTTTACTCTTACATACTATATGACATATATTGTGGTCTAGAATAATTATGACCTTATTACTTTGTTTGATGACCAGGTTGTTATTCACAAATATTGCTTGGTATAGAATTGTTAATATGCTTGTATGTGAAACAGTATTTTCTTTAGTTAGTTTTCCATCGATAGGGGTTGTGAATCACTCCATTTCATGACCATAGCTTTTGCTGAACCACTATTGTTAAATTTGCAAATAAAGTTTAGTTTTGTACGTCAGTCTTTAATTTCAGTAGGCCTTTGTCTTAAAGATAGATACAGTGAAAGAAGTCTGCAAAAGGGGAAGGAATTTGCTGACGCAAGGGGCCACGGCTACCAGAGACATCTAAGGAAGAGTAAGATGTTCGATTCTGTTCTTGAAACAGTTACAGCGATAAAAGATGGCCCTGTTTGACCTGGGAGGGTCATTAACATAATATATATATATATATATATATATATATATATATATATATATATATATATATATATATATATATATATATATATATATATATATATATATATATATAT
>NC_089793.1:56784547-56794547 GCF_040412425.1 Macrobrachium rosenbergii
AGAGACAGAAAAAGGAAAAAGAGACAGAGAGAGAGAATTACTGTTGCTAACTAGGATACCACCATATTCAGTAACGTCGATGATGTAATTTAATTTAATTGCTAATTGGTGCACGATCACAGAAAGTAACTGCGATTTAGTGATTCAGAAAGAGAGGGAGAGTGAAAAATATTACTACTTAGGATATCATAACAATCTTTATGATTTACAAATCTGAGAGAGCGAGAGAATTTTTTCAATCAAGTTACTAGTGTAATGAAACATTAAAGAACAAAACATTGTACTATAAAAACGAAATATTGTACAGGAAAAGTTCTGACTTATTCTGGCTTCGAAGTCAGCAACACCAAAAGCCAAGAGAAATAGAGGAGAATACAGATACCTTGAAAGGATTCGTGACTGTATTGAATCCAAAGGTCAGCCTTTTGAGATACTACTCATGGAGCTATTGTCATTGTTGTCATTATTATCATTACCATTTATTTTGCAATAAAGTACGCATCCTTTCTTTCATTATTATTATTATTATTATTATTATTATTATTATTATTATTATTATTATTATTATTATTATTATTATTATTATTATTATTATTATTAATAAGTTTGTCTTTTGTTTGCATACATGTTTTTCATCATTTACTTTTGCTGCCTACGAAACATAGCTGACTGATTGTTTGCCTTTATTTATATTCTTTTCTTTTTCTCTGATTTGTTTGCTATGGTTTTTCTTATGTTACAGGTGGTAGCACTCTTCTCTACTACTGTAGGTGTGGTCAGTGCTCTCATTTGATCAATATTTTCGCTCTCTATTTAGTTGTGCCCGCCTTTCGACCTATTTATTGAGCGCATGCATTTTATAGTGCCCTGAACTTGTCCTTTGACCTTGGTCAAAATTATGAATGAGTGAGATAGTATGTGGACTTCGGTTGATGCAGCCTCTAGGTGAAGACAGTGATTTGAAAGAGATATTAATGATTATGAATGACGTGAGAAGGCTTTAATCTTTAATGTTCCCTTTAGTAGGACAAAAAGGATATATAGCAGGAAGTCCTAACATGTCGTACATAGGCAGCAGAAATTGGAGAATGAATGTTTCGGATTATGAGGCTAAAAGGTCAAGGAAGCTAGCTGTAAAAATCCTGTGAGTAAGAACTCTGGATTTTTACGAAATGCGAAAGCATTCATCTTTCGGTAGTAATGTTTTGATGGCGAAAAAGGACAAATTGAGGGTGGAAAATTTTAGGCTGTCTCCGTGACTGAAGAAGAGGTATGCAGTGAAAGAGAGCAGTGAAGAGAGAGAGAGAGAGAGAGAGAGAGAGAGAGAGAGAGAGAGAGAGAGAGAGAGAGGGGAAAACGTAGAAAATAGTCACCGTAGGAGAAAACTCAGAAACCTCTGTAGGGCAGTCCCCTGTGTGGAAATTACAAGCATTTGGTGAGGTTGGAGCTACTTTGATGAGCTTTCTGTGTAGGAAAACCCTAATAACCACTACCGGGTCACTGAAAGAGAAAGCATATTTTAAAGTGCTATTAAGGAAGGAGTTTACTCTCCCGCCAAAAAAGTTAGCAAAGGTTTGATTGTTTTCAAGGATGTGTTTAGTTTGTTAGAAGTGAAGAACTTTTCTGTGTAATATTCTGTTCGATTCCGTTGCTCGGCAATTCAACAGGTAATGGTCTAGAGGGTTATCCATCTGTTGCCCACAGTATTTTTAAGATCATGGGTCGTGCATTAATATTCGTCAACTGAACAGATATCCAAAAAAAAAATCTGTGAAGATGACTTCCTGTTTTCTTGCTCCTGACAATATTCAGTAGTTTTGGGATTCGATTAAGTTAATGACAAGGCCAGACTGGTGCTTACTATGCTCCATTGCAACCGGTTTTTGCATGGTTTTTCATTTCTTAAAATTCGAGATAGAAGGTAAAGTTGTAGATTTCATCTTTTCCTTTGTTGTGCCTATGTCCTCCGCTGGAAGTTTCATCCGTTAACCACCCTTTGTAAAGGATTATGTGAATTTACATTGCTATTTATTTTTACTTGCTCATTTTTTGTCATGAAAGTTTGTACCCCTAATGCTCCAGATATCTGGAAAAAGCCATTTACATGAATATTAGTTTTTTTGTGGACCATGATCATTTCAGTGTCCTCAAAAGCCAAGATAAAGAACACTCCACGTTTATCAGTGTCCATGGCTTCTCCGCCAGCAAATCATTCGTCATCAGGGCAGTAATACTATGATCCATAGTCGAGAATGTCTTTTGCAGGATGAGTTTGCAGTTAATTGTTCTTAATCTTCAAACATTCCAGAAGCGAACTGGATGATTTGTTACGCTAAGGCGTGCTCGTTTCCTCGTTCAAAATAGATGAATGAATGTTGTATTTGGCAATACTCTCTCTCTCTCTCTCTCTCTCTCTCTCTCTCTCTCTCTCTCTCTCTCTCTCTCTCTCTGTCGTAGCTGACATCAAAGGCATAGTGGCACAAATAAGAGGTTTGTACAACGCCGGAGTTCAAATTAGTCAATTAGGATACCATCATGATCTCCCCAAGGAAATTTAATTGCAATTACCTACTCAAGAATTATGAGGCATCAGTTTCCTCGGAAGTGTGATGGTTTGTGATGATATCATTTTCTAACTTCTACAGCCGGATAATTAACTGACTGCAGGAATACATTACTGTAATACTCCATGAACTCCAGTCATAGCAATGTGCTATCGAAAACGATTCAACCTTTTTCGTTTTGAGATTCAATTTTCATTTCTCTCATCCAGTGACGGGGAAAACTTTCAGTGTCTCTAATTTCAATAATGGGAAGAAGAGAGACCCTTCTACCAGACTTGCCACTTGTTACTCGGGAGGTTTTATACTTGAAACTGCTAGAATATTCTGTCTAAAAATATAAACTTTCTTCCTCAAGCATAACGGAATTTCTTCTTCTGGATATATGGAAAAATATCAAAATGACTCTTGGAGTTTGTATTCTGTGCTTTATATACTACGAGAAACGTTGCAATTCGCTACATAAACAAATCTCACTAGATGTTTGCAAAGACCGAAAGACAAAACAGATGAAAATGAGCTGTTGTCATCGAGCATATGTAGGAAATACCCCTGGATTACTAAGGATTTTCTTCTTATGTGCATTTGGCATTAGTCCTGTATATCAGACAGTGTCATGAACTAATATAGATATAACTGAACTTATTCATAAATGAAATTGAAAGTCAGATTTTTAAGTCAGAAAACTAAATACAAAATACTCTTACTTATATTTTACACATTTTACATAATACCATGACGAAATTCCGACATATAGAGTGGATATTCACTGCATTTTTTATATGGTTGGTTATACTGAAACTTTTTTTCACCGAGATCTGCTATTTGTTTTAAATCTTGAAGGTTCACAACAATAAAATGCATCATTATATAAAAAATTACCTCCGATATCTCTAATAATGAATTCCATTGTATATTGTAGAAATTGTTTGTATTACCTCATTAGTGACATGTCCACGAGCAGAATTCTAACGACAGTCACTGGAATAACGAAGGGAAGGGAAAAATTTCGCTAGGATTATGCTAGTACCTTAAGGTTTCATCCTAGCTGTCATTAAAATATCTGAACGCTAGCATCAATTTGCAAGCTTAACTTACACACAGACAAACACACACAGACATACACACATAAATATAAATGTACATGAATATATATATATATATATATATATATATATATATATATATATATATATATATATATATATATATATATATATATATATATATATATATATATATATACATACACACACACACACACACACACACACACACACACACACACACACATATATATATATATATATATATATATATATATATATATATATATATATATATATATATATATATATATATATATATATATAGTAGGCAGGAGAAGGGCGCCGGAATACATACAGATCCAGCACATACATAATTTTATTGTCGACGCGTTTCTTGACCCGTGGTCACATCATCAGTACATCTGCAGTTATAATGTAAAAAAGGGCATTCAGCATTCATAATTAAAAGTAAACATACACAAAATACAAGAAGATTTAGAATGGCAAATCAGTTAAACTTAAACAATCACACTTAAATACATTTACACATTAAAAATAAAACAAGAGAAAAATAAAAATGAACTTAATAAAAAAAGAATTTTCAAATAAACTTTAAAGAGCGACCAGAAGGCGCACCTCTCTGGGTGAAAGAGGAAATTCAAAACACGCTAAAGGAACACAGCATAAAAGCAGAAGAAGGAGGCGGACAAATATAGACAAACAATCGAATCATGTTGTGAACAGGGGAACAGCCGATGATTGGCAATTTAACGTCGGCACAATTCTTTTGATGTTCAGACTTTCCAAGAGAAGCAGTTCTCCAGGTTCCTTAGCTTAGCCAATTATTCTGGAGTTGTCGTATTTTATTGATGTCCTGCAACCTCTAGCGTTGGATCTTATATTTGAAAGTTCGGGATTAGATAATCTGCAACCCGTACGATAACACACCCATGTGAGAATCGTCCCTGACCTTGAGGAGACGCCGAGTCGAACCAGCGTCATTCCTGGAACTACATCCGGGCCACTTGTACTCATATACGACGCCCGACGTCATCAAGGGACAGCCGATCCTTGAAGGGAAACAAAGAACCAATAGTTTAGGGATTTTTTGGTATTAATTTAATGTTTATAGCACCAATAATAATTTTAGCAAACTGTTTAGCCACATTTTTATTGTTAGGTGAAAAACAGAAGCTTGCATATATAGAAAGTTTAGGTACATTATATTTAGGCATCAAGGGTGAAAGTTTTTTTATCAAGAACTTTCTTAATAACGTTAAGTGCAAGATGGGCAGGGAAACAGTTGTTATGAAAGTAGTGCTTAAGGAAATTAATTTACCTAACAATACAAATTTTGCTAAGAAGTTTGCTAAAATTGTTTAAAAACATATTAGTGGTCTTAACTTTAAATTAATACCAAAACAAATCCTAAAACTGTTGGCTATTTGTTTCCTTCCTGCACCTTTCCGTAAAATGCGTCTTTCCTTTCATCAGGTGCATCATTAGTGGGTGCATAACACACACACTGTCGTTACCATGATTTGACTTGAACCGTAGGTACAACAATCACTCGTCCATAGGATCCCATTCACATGGAGCCTTCTCTTCCTTGCATCCCAGCAGCAATCCTGCGCCCTGATAATCCCGTCGCCCAGACGTCAACAAACATGAATTGTCCTCGAAATTCAGTTTATGGATTTCAGTTAATTTTGTCTCTATTACAGCACACATGTCCAGTTCAAAACTTAAAAAAAAATTGCCATTGACTCTTCTATTTTGCTATCCTGATTTATCGTTTTCACATTCCAGTTACCAATTTTGATAGTACTTTTAGCAGGAATAAAAGCATCCGTGAGATTCTTAGCACCCAATGCCCATGTAAGGGCTGCACGGGCTTAGGGGACATACCTCTTCTTCAAGAGTCCATCAAGGTTTCTTTGGTTAGCCTACATGAACACTCCACCACAGTGGTGCAGTCGCAGTAGGCAGCTAACGTGCCCGCATGCCCACACCCGAAAGGTTCAACTATGCTGAGGCAAATCGCATGCTGGCGTGCTTCCCAGCTATTTCACTCTCAAGGAGTTTATCTACCTGAGAAGCAAACAACCCCCTGCTCCCAGGGACATTGATCTGTGTGGGTAGAGGGTGATCACTCCCACAGTAGCTATATACAATGTATAAAGCCACGCTCACCCTTCCAAACAAGTACGCAAATACACACACAGGCACACTCAGAGGTGCACAATATACATACATACATACACGCACACACACACACACACACATATATATATATATATATATATATATATATATATATATATATATATATATATATATATATATATATATATATATATATATATACATATACTCTTGAAACATTTCATCTGTCCATATTTTACCAGTGAACAGGTGTACAGAAGGAAGTGCTCGAAATATATGGTTATAACGTTCATACAGTGTTTTATAGGCCTTTTATCTTCATACATACATACATATATATATATATATATATATATATATATATATATATATATATATATATATATATATATATATATATATATATATATATATATATATATATATATATATATGTGTGTGTGTGTGTGTATATATATACGAGTATATATATATATATATATATATATATATATATATATATATATATATATATATATATATATATATATATATATATATATATATGCGTCTCTGTGTCTACATCTATGAGTGTGCGTATGTGTGTACTTGATCGGAAGTAGGTATATGCATGTATGATTGTGCGCCTTTTGTATACATTCTGACATTATGAAAGTTATTTGACAATGTATTGATTGTTTATTAATTACATCTATGTGTATTATTCTACGATTGATACTTGGAATGCCCAAAAATTATTTTGAATATATATAAGATGTTTCTTAATAAAAGAAATTTATTTTTGTCATAGTCAGATAAATGCCATATCACTTCACCAACAGATATAGTTAAATGCGGAGAGGAATGTGATTTCACCAAAAATGCTTTATGTTTTCTGAGTATTCAAAATATGCGTTGGTGCTTTAACAAACTGGGAAACGGCATAGTAGTTGTTTTCCTTTTTATTCCAAGAGACTTCTTCATTTTTTGAGATTTTTCTTTGCCAAAAACTCGTAAATTATTAAAGGTGGGTTTTCCTTGTAGCGCTTATTCTGTTGCTCGGTGAAGGCACCGTCTCTTTTATAACTAGACTGAAGTAACTTTGCTAACAGGAAATGGTTTCCAAAGAACAAAGGAACTTCAATATATTTAGTAATGTGTGTTTTTTTTTTTTTTTTTGTGAAGGATCATTGATACCCAACGTGATATAATATCAATTTTCAGTAACATTGAACATTATATTTCCTTGCCTTCCTCTAAATATTAGTTTAATCATTCCTTTCCCAATTTCGCAAATTTCTCAGGAACAACTAAGTAAATCATTTTCCAAAGAAAGCGAACCTGTTCTGGATATCGTCAACATTCCCAAGCACTTAGATACTTAGATAACAGAGATTCAGATACCTGACTCTGTCAAACTCACAAAGCATCAACGTTATTTCAGTGAGCGGAAGGGCTGGTTATGGATCCGTATTCGACTCTGGAAACCCTCCACTGTCATTTGTAACTAAAGGTATTTCCAGTTACAAACGCACCCGCTTTTACAACCGACCTGGTGAATTGTTGATCATTGATGATCCTAAAGGATTTATTATTCTAAACTCTCTGAAGTTCGCAGATGGTTAATAGCCAATGAACACCAGACGCAATCGACATCTACCCCCAGGTCATAATAAAAAATGATTAAGAATGGAACGTTAACACTAAATACGTTATTATTTCCCATGGCAGACTGAATTTAAAAATATACATTTCTTCAAAGGCTTTTCATGCCACACATATTCTTGAAAGGATAAAAGAATATTCACAGCCATATTCCTAGCTGAAACGGAGCTTACCACTGAATCAAGAGACACGAAAGGAAAGGAACAAAACGGTCTTTAACTTGAGGTGGAGAGGCCCAACTGCAAATGAAGAGTGGCTGTCGAAAATGAAAACGTGACTGTCACGATCTGTATGCAGATTAATTCATCATACGAAAGGAAGCCTCAAAGAGACGTTTCTAGATTTTATCACAAAGCCACTTAATTTGTTTACAGTTGAGACTTCATTTCCAGTCCAGAAGTTGTAACGAAAATTTTTGATGAGATGATTTTAGATTTTCAGTTGGTGAAATAAGTTATAGTCATCAAATGTACCTGAAAGCTTGTTCTCCCCCTCTCTCTCTCTCTCTCTCTCTCTCTCTCTCTCTCTCTCTCTTTACGTCAACAACATTATCGAGGCGCAAGAGATTTGTGAAACTGCACATTTTACGAGTTTCCACTACACTATTCATCGTGAAGAAACTGCTTCATCATCTGAATTCTAATGAGAGAGAGAGAGAGAGAGAGAGAGAGAGAGAGAGAGAGAGAGAGAGAGAGAGAGAGAGAGAGAGAGAGAGATGACTAATTCTTGGTATTTGCTTAGCAATCTTCTGCTGCTCTAAAAATCCTTGGTGGAATTGACTGCTATGGATATGAACCGGCAGACCGCCTTGAAAAACAACAGAAGGGCGGCAAGCGGTGTTCTGAGAGAGGAGATCAAAGGACGAAGAAGCGAGAGGGATTTGTTCCTGCTTTTAACTTTTTTTCTTTTTCTTGTAGGAGTAATTTTTAATGGGTTATGCACTAAGTTTTTATTCTTTTTAATGTAATGTCATTATTTCATCCTCGGAGGTCTCTTTAAGTTTATAGAGGAAGTCAGAAGTCCCAGTCGTTCCATTCTTCATCCATACTTAAATTCTCATCAGTCCTACTAATGGATTAACCTGATTTTATGCCACATTAGCACTTACTCAATTGGTAAAAAAACACTCCTAATTTTGAAAGCCTTAAAAAGAACAGATAAAGACTAGGAAGACCACTCAGTGGCCTTCTAAGTTCTTAACTCGACAGATTTAAATTAATTCGAGTTGCTTCAGTTCCAGTTAGACAGTGATAACGTTGGGAGCTTGATTTGTAGATAAGGGAGTGCGGAAGCTGTTTGAGTATCAGTTTAAAGTGAAAACTGAAGTCTGAAGGAAATCTGATATAGACAAATTCAAAACTTCCACTTCAAATTAGCATGATTCGCGTGGAAGATAAATGTATATTAATATGAACAGAAATGTAGATTCAAACATAAGTGGTTTACTTGTGAATATTCATATGACATGTAAAATAGAATAAGGGTACTGTGCGAATCAAAAGTTGGATAACCCTGTCTTGAAGCTATTCAGTGAGGGTTTTCTTTGCAGCAGCTTTTTTTCCTGGTAATGGGATATATTCATGTTATCAATTAGTATGATAAGACATATAATTAGGGAATATATGTCCTTAATTTCATATTTACATGTGTTGGAAATGTTGAACTTAGCATCTGTGGATCTTGGATATAAACACCTGATTAAATATACCGACTACTAGAGTAGTCGTTCACGTCAATAACTATCCATAATGAGCATAATTATACATATAAAAACACCATGTAAACAGTTAAATCAAAACTACATGATACAGACATGACTGCAGCAAGGAAGGCTTAGTTTTCATAACCTCTCCACCACTCTCCACCAAATACCACTTTATCTCTTAAATCTTGATGCCACCCTTTCAGTCAATGTATTGGACCGGAATTAGAAATCTTCTAAAAACACTTGTCTCTATATATTGTTTTTTATATCTAATTTTTCCAGATCAAGGTTGACGGAGGAATGTTTTGATAGCTAAGCATGTTTTCTTCTTTTGTCATCGAAATTAAGATAAAAAAAAAATAACGTGAAGAATCTTTTTAGAAAATAATGAGCCTATATCTTAAATAGCTTCCTTATACAGTAGTGAGAAAAAAAAAAATCAATAGGGATTCAGTTAGCGAAACAAATGAATGACAAAGATCGTGTTAATAAAAACAAGTATCAAAAGCTGCTGCAGATTTGAAGATGGAAACTGTTATTCCGAACAGAGCGTGTCAAAATAAGTAAATAAAAATAAAACGGTGAAAGACAAAATAAAAACCGAATGAAATAGAAAGGTAAAAAGAAAGGTATTAGTCTGACGGATAAAGCTAGGAAAAATTATTGCATCTTTGTTATTCACTTATTGCTTTAAGATTCTTTTCCCCAGTGCTGAATAAGAAAGCTTTGAACTTTAAGAAGCATACATTGCCATTTCATTAATTTCACTGAAAATTTTTCATAATTTCATTTTTATACAGTTCAGGTATAGATGATTAAGAGGAAACTTTTAGGCGATGCGTTTTGAATTGCCACAATGACCATTTAACTTCCCA
>NC_089793.1:56799547-56805602 GCF_040412425.1 Macrobrachium rosenbergii
AACAGTGAAAGAATTAGTATTATCATTGTGCATCAGTGTATATTTTTATTGATTTGTTTATCATTTTTGTTCTTTATTCGCTTCTTAGTTTAACTGTTCTGTTATTCTGGTGAAGTTCTTTAAAGTATTTCTAAACTGAATAGCAAAAAATAATACTTAAAATAGGAAAATAAAGACAAACAACATTTTATTTTAAAACCTAAAAATATCTTCAAGGAAAGCTCAATAATAATACATGCATCTACATTTATTTGAAGTTGCAAAGAGAATTATTTCACTTCCAGTTAAAGACAATAGAATAACTTGGATGAGTAACGAATTAGACATAATTATCGTCCACATATGAGTGTGTGTGTGTTTGCGTGTGCGCCTGTGTTTGTATGAGAGAGAGAGAGAGAGAGAGAGAGAGAGAGAGAGAGAGAGAGAGAGAGAGAGAGAGGGCGGGGAGAGGACAAAGCAGGGATAGCAGAGAAACGCTGATGAACAGAATGAATTCCGGAGCACTGTGAGGTATCCGTTGTGTTTTATTCATCCTACAAAATCTGTTATATCATCAAATACTTGTTTTCGCCAATTCAGCTGACATTGTTACCAAGGCTTTTATCCAGGAGCATCGCTAGAGAGGATAACATTGTGCAATGGTTGGAAAAGCCTGTTTTGGACCTCTGGTTACTCGGGCACAAGGATCAAAAGGAATATCTTCAGCTCAGGTTTTCCTTATGTAGCTCGTTTTTTCGTTAAAATATCTTAGTGTCGACCAATCGTTTCTGCAGGTCTTTGTAATCCTCTGTTCTTATTACTTGCTTTTATTTTCTCAATTACTCATTTACAAAGGCATCGAATGAACTAGATTTCTGACATTTTTTGACATCTTATTAAAATCTTTGATCTAATCCAATTCCAGAGGCAAAACGTTGTAACGAAATTTTTGGGATGAGTCCATCTCATAATTCATCTCTTAATGTGTACCAGCATGTATGTTTGCACGTATTCATACATAATGGATGAAAAATGTGTTTAGTGGTGGATAGATACATGGAGGAATATACTCTAAGTAATTTCCTTCTAAGAAGTTTGAAAGTGTCAGAAGACTTGCCCGCCCTAAGAATTACTACAATATTAGTGGATTAAAACAAAAAGATAATCACAAAATACCTCTAAATGACCACTCGTATTTTCATCTTAACTCAAGGCAAGGGAGATAAAACACTGAAACGAAATGAATGTGTAGCGACGACATAAAAATAGAAAGAGGAAGAAAAAAACGATAGCATAACTCAGACGTGTTAACGAAAGTCAGAACGCATAATCTCCAGAAATGGCATTTTCGAGATTTCGGTACCTCTGGAATCGTCAGAAAGAGGAGACTCTTATGGTTGTGTTGAGATACGCCATCTTGTCTTTATACCAAGAAAACAGCAATTATTTGCTTTGTCTCCTTGTTCCTTCTGCATTATATCATGGCAGAACGCACTATAGACATGTTTACGTAGTAGAAAGCATTAACTAGACTTCATGCATTCTGCCTGAAATTGATGCAGTATGCCATGAAACGAACATGACTCAACTTGACGTAATATGACCGGCAGCGTGCATTAAAACAAGTTATAACTGTCATCACATGTCAGACTCTGACAGAATCTGTCTGATTGTACGCATCATTAGTTCAGTTAATCACTAATTGTCTAGGAAAGGACATTACGTATTTCCAGTCCCGAACAACAGAAGGATTATTATTTTCTAAGTTCCACACAAGAATATGTTTGCTACTACAAGGGAAGCTTTCAGTGAATTAAGGCACAGGTAAGGGCTACAGAGTTGGTTAGAAAGTTGGGGTTTGGATGAGGTTGGGGTTGGTGATGGGGGTGAGGTTGGGGTTGGGGTTGGCGATGGGACTGGGGATGAAATTAGGATTGCAGTTGAGGCTGGGGTTTATGGTGAGGTTGGAGTTGGCATTGGGTCGGGGATGAGGTTAGGGTTGGGAATAAGGTTAGGGTTGAAGATGGGGATGGGGTTGGAGATCAGATGAGGTTGGAGTTTGGGTTGGAGATAAGGTTGGGATTGGGGATGAGTTTAAGGTTGGAACTGGAGATTACAAGGGAGAGTGCATCATGTCCACATTTTAGCAGAAGTTAGTGTGATATTATCATTAATTTTGCAATTTGATGCAGGATTTGTGGAAATCTAAAGGCATAAATCAAGAGTTGAGATGTCAACCTGCAGATATGCAAAACTATAAAGCACTGACACAAGTAGGGACAAAGTAATGGACGTTTAAGCCTTTACATTCGATTTTCTCAAAGCAAGGATTTTGGAGATAATGCGTTCTGCCTTTTGGCTGCAGCGCTGAGATCTGTCTGGTCGAGGAAACAAAAGTACTGCTTGTTTGTTCAGGTGGGGGTTCCCCATTTAGGAGCTAGAATGCATTAAATAAAAATACAAAAAACAACTGGCGAGTAAAATCTTACAGAAAAAGGAGGAAACTAAACAAGGCAATCCATTTATACTACATGTGGAAAAATTTGGGGGAGAAAAGCTTGTATCCCATCCACACTAGAAAAAGATGGCAATTTGTATTCTTTTTACTCTTCTGTTTTGAATTGGGTGGCCCTTTGGACAGGTGCTTTTCAGTCTGAGATCTAACAGCAGCTGATTATTTATGTATATATTCATTAGCTTCTTGAATAGCCCTTTTTTATGAGCATGTCATCTTCTTCTCCTGACTCTTCTCTCTTTCTATTTCGTGGAACATTTCCTAGAAATTTAGTGCCTATTATGCTTGTTCTAACAGAATGTGACCCCTTGCCATGTGGTAACATTATTATCAATGCTTTATCTTCACCAGTAAGTGACCATTTCCACTTAATTCCATATTTCATTGCTGATTGTTGTGATACAGGCAATTGACACAACTCTCTTCTTCTCTCTCTCTCTCTCTCTCTCTCTCTCTCTCTCTCTCTCTCTCTCTCTCTCTCTCTCTCTCTATCTCTATATATATATATATATCTCTATATATATATATATATATATATATATATATATATATATATATATATATATATATATATATATATATATATATATATATATATATATACATACATACATGTGTGTGTGTGTATTCCAGACCCGACTGACGCTGTAACATACCTCATCATCAGGCACCTAAAAATTAATAAATAAATATTTTTTAAACGCCCAGTGTAATAGAAATAAAATCAAATAAAGCGCATCAAAACTAACTATCGAGAATTAAAATTGAACAGTACCAATTAATCTATAAAAGCAACAGTCAAGAGAGGAATCAAAGGCAAATACAAAAATAGTTACATAAGACAGATGAGAAATTAAAAACAGAGCAACTCAACTGACCGTTCATTATTACAGAGTGATGGTTTTTCTCAGATGGTATATAACGTCTCAATTGTGGTAAGCCCCACATCACTAGACCGACTGGCTAATATAGAAAAAGAATCTATACTCAGAGATGGTCGTGCTGAAGGGAATGCTCACGAATGGCACTAAATGCTTGTTTGTTAAGTGGCCTCTTTGTTCTAATTGATCGGCCTAGGTTCAAAGGCACGGATCAGAAACTGGCGTTTTGATTTTCCAATATAAGTTGCATTACAGCAACTACGTGTATACTTATAGACTACAGATGATAGTAGTTCTTTGGGCGCCATGTCTTTGAACTTAAAAAACTTTTGCATTACATATTTAGGCTTGAGTATGACTCTGAGACTGACTTCAGGGTAAAATTCTAGTAGTAATTTAGATAATCTGTTTCTCGTGGGTAAAAGCAAATTTCTCTGGAAATTCAAAGCTGGTAGCAACAACTTCTGCATGACCTCTCATTTGAGCTCGTTGGTGACACGGCAGCTCTGAAAAACCACACACATAAAACGTCTACGAAACCACGTCAGTAGTAGTAAGACAAGGTAAGCTCTATCCAAAGATTCAGAAACCCAACGATGTTTGCTGGTTATTTCTTTAATCAGAAGTGTACTAGGATCCGCGATGGATCTTATTCAACTGTCTTGAAGTGTTAGTGAATTTTAGTATTAATAAATCATCATCATAATTTCAAGACGCAGAGTGTGGAGATCTAATACTTATTTTCTCCTTTACAGTTTAGAAACAGTCAGCAATAATCAACGTGTTGCTGTATGTCGTGACAATAACAGTTTTTTTCATATTAAAAATGGGAGTGATTAAGAACTATGGAAATACAAATTAGTTACTCGTTAAATATAAAATTAACTTACTCTTCTAACCAGTATCTAAATCTTTAAACAAAAATCTCTTTAAGGAAATAGTCTATCACTAAGCGCACTTCTGCGAATGAAAAACTCAAGACCCACTTATTAACCAAACCAACCATTATCTCATCTACAAATACCAACAAGCGCTGCACTTTCATCCCAAGCCTTCTAATTGAATCAACAACTTATTTTCTATAGATAGATCCAGAAACGTCATGTTACGCAAGCGAAGCTGAGCTGTGGCACGCCAAGTCATTTCAGAAAACAAAAATAAAGGATTGATAAAATACACAAGACAGAGAAAGAGTAGATAAGAGAGCGAGACGACACAACCTTCCCATACACTGACTCAAGCAGATAAATGAAGCTATTGAGTAAGTGGGCACCCTCACGGGTAGGGGGAACCATACGCAATATCAATGACGCCATTTGCTGCAGGTACCTCTTATCCATTCTTAGTGTTCTAGGGTTAACAATCGCGCTCCGATGTGTTTCGTTAAATCCATATAAAAATCACTTAACGCTGGGGATGAAAGGTTTGGATATACCTTTATTGTACACAAGGTACCCCTTGATGATCTGCTGAATGTTTTTAATTGATATGCTTGAGAATAGCTAGACATACTATTTTCCCAGTACACGTTAATAGAGCTAATTGAAATTTGCTTAAAGAATGTAAATTTGAATTCAACCAGAATTTTTACCCTCAAAGTTTTGTTATGGCAATGTGTAACCCTTTATCCTCAGTGTTAAGTAATCTCTATATGTATGGTTCAGGCATGTTCGTGACGTAACACGTTTTTTGCCAGGCAACGAAATGTCAATAATTTCTTTATTAAACTGAATGAAATAGTGAGCCGTCAGTAAAATTCGATATGGAAATGGAAAATGATGGTTGCCTACCCTTTTTGGGTTGCCTAATACAGGGAAATAGTAATGGGTTTCTATTTCAGAGGGTACAAAAAACCAACCAATTTCTACCTGTGCTAATTTTTATCCTGGCCACAGTAAGAAAGTTAAGTCAATTTTCACATCCATGTACTTTAGAGCAGTACTTGTATGTAGACTTGACTATACTGAAGATGACATGGATATATCTTGGAATATAGAAAAGTTGTTGAAATATTCCTGCTGTGTATTAGACAGTGCATTAAAAGCAGCAAAAAAAGACATTTTATTATGTTAACAAAAAGGAAACTAAACAATAAAAACATAAAAAAAATTGTTCGTACTGACAAATAAAAATAGCTACAAAGATTTTCCCTATTTGCCTAAGAATTTTGGAGCTAATTAATGTAGCATTTAGGAATAATATGTGCTTATGAAGAACTAGACCGACGATACTGAAGGATATATCCAGATTCGATGTAATTCTTGTAATATAACCTTTATATTGTTCAAACCTAAAAACAGAATAGAAATAGACAGCATATAAGATGTATAGGAAATGCACAGGTGAACAGTGGAATATTTTGTAAATGTTAGTGAAAACAAACATGAAATCAATTGAGCAAAAAAGATAACATCACTGAATCTGGTTTTATAGAAGAAAGTTCCAGCAAAACCATAATTATTGATCGTGGAACGTAAAAACTTAGGCCATTAGTCTCAAAAGAAATATGCAAGAAGTTTAATTTCGTGGAAGGTACTTGAAAGACGGGGATTTGTAAAGTCTGACCTGTCACTAATGAGGGTAGGACCCCGCCTACAAACACCTGTCAGGCGCAAATCCTTATTTTCCAACAGTTTTGTAAGTTCATGGGTACTATCCTGCCTGCATATACATTATATTA